>NC_060126.1:96738593-97041624 GCF_021461395.2 Schistocerca americana
GAGAAAGCCAGCTGAATCAAGCCAGCAACGAGAATGTTGGAGGAGTGTCAGGCCAGTTCAGATGACCACTTCAACCGCCTAATCACCATGGACGAGTGTTGTGTGTTTCACTATGGCCATCAGACAAGTAAGCAGTGAAAACGTTTGCGTTCACCACTGCCCAAAGAAGGAGGACCCGACCCTCATTGGGCAAGGTAATGCTGAGTCTTTTTTGGACTGTCCCGACTTAGTGCTAACATATAACGCACGCAAGGGGCAATCAATCACAGAAGCATACTAGGGAAAAAGCCTGACGAGTTTACAGGAGGCTGCCAAGACTAAAAGTCGCTAGAAGCTGTTCAATGAGATGTTGTTGATCCACGACAGTAAGAAAAGCCAGGTAGAAAGATTAGGATCCAACGTCCAGACGACATCGAGGTCATCAGAGACGGTGCACAAATTCGGATGGCTTCAAAGAAGGGAAGGAAATCGACTGAGTTCTTTCAAGGAAACCATACCAGAATTTGCCTGGAGCGACTCAGGGAAATCAAGGGAAACCTACATCTGGATAGTCGGACACGGATTTGAAATTTCGTCCTCCCGAATGGGAGTCAAGTGTGCTAATCACTGCGCCACCTCGTCCGGTTTCACGACAATACCCACCTTATTCTGCAAAGGACACGTGCTGTTTGTTTGAGCTACAGCCGCACGGAGTGGACGCGCGGTTTGAGGCGTCCTGTCACGGGCTGCGCGGCCACTCCCGCCGGAGGTTCGAGTCCTCCCTCGGGCATGGGTGTGTGTGTTGTTCTTATCATAAAGTAGTCTAAGTAATGTGTAAGACTAGGGACCGATGACCTATGCAGTTTGGTCACTTAGGAGTTCATACACACACACACACACACACACAACATTTGAGCTACAAAATTTTTCTTCGCCACAGTATTCCCTTGACATTCAATCTAGTGACCACTTCCTCTTTGTTTGGATAAACAAACCATTTCGTGGCATGCATTTCCAGAATGATGACGAGGTTATCTTTCACATGGAGCGTTTGCTGGTCAGTCGAAACGGGACTTGTACAACCAAGGACTTAGCCAAGACATCTGTCGTTGGGAAAAAAATGCCATACTGGCTGGTAAGTATTTAAGGGGGGGGGGGGGGGGGGGTAGGACGTCAAACGGCCCGACTTGGAGCAGGAGAGGCACCACAGGACATTTTATTTTCTACTGTCTATACTTTCACAAATAAATTCATAAAACTTTGTCAGCATGACCAGAAAGGATTCAGGGTTCACACTCATAGCAGTGGAAGTGCAAAAACATAGCAAAATATTTTTTTTTAGATATGAAATTTCATCATTTTTTCACTTACTGTTGGCTGCATTTGTTGCTATAGGTGCATTTTTCTTCACAAGTAAGGGAGATTCTTTGATGAATTTTGCACAGCATACAAGCCATACCTACAGGTGTATGAAACTCTAGAATTTTCCAAATCTATTAAAAACTGTGGTAAAAATTAAGATAATTAACTATAAAATTTGATTTTTTTCCAAACATAAAGTTTAAAACGTAACACCTCATTCATTTTTTCATAAATTAAATAGATTCTAGAGTTTCAGACACCTGTAAGTATGGTTTGTATGCTGTGCAAAATTCATCGAACAGTCTCTATAGTAACAAATGCAGCCAATAGTAAGCGAAGAAACGATGAAATTTCACATGAAAAAAAAGTTATTTGGTTATGTTTTAGAACTTCCGCTGCTACAAGTGTGAATACTCAATCCTTCCTGGTCATGCTGACAAAGTTTTATGAATTTACTTGTAAAAGTATAGACAGTGGAAATTAAAATGTCCTGTGGTGCCTCTCCTGCTCCAAGTCGGCCCGTTTGACGTTCTACCCCCCTTAAAGAATATTCCGGGCTGTCTGACCATGGTCGAAGAAACTTTTCGGTTCCTGACGTTTCGCCCAAAGCTGCACTGGATGTCTTCGGAGACGCTCCTGGCGACACTGAGTCTTTCCGACTGGTCGACTAAGGAAGTATGTAAATCACTAAGATCTATAAAGGACAAACGCCCTCCTCTGTCAGAAAGTGGAGTATACAGGGTGAGCATCAACAAGACTGACAAACTGTAGGGATGGATCCCTGACTGGAAATGGACCACGAGCCGTATGTTTCTTCTGTGTTGCAGGCTGTGTGTTAGACTCACCGTCCTGTAAGCAGAACAATTGTCCGATATTCACGTCGGTAACAAGCTAAGATGGTGTTTGTGTACCGTCAAGCAGACGGAAACGGCCGAGAGGCAGCACGGCTATACCAAAGCAAGTACCTTCACTGACACCAACCACATACCACAACATTCCAAGCCCTTTTTGGACGTTTGTGTGGTCATGGATCCTTTCAGACAAACGAACGTGCAGGGAGGCGGCGGACTGTGAGTACACCAGATTTAGACAACAGGGTTCTACAGGAAATAAAGGCGAACTCTAGTACAAGCTGCAGGCAAGTGTCCCGCCAACATGGTGTATGCCAAAGTTCGATTACGTGCATGCTGCATGACAACTGCTGCTATCCCTACCACCTGCAACACACATGGAACACACGGCATGTGGTCAGATGAACAGTTATTGCCGGCCGCGGTGGCCGTGCGGTTCTAGGCGCTGCAGTCCGGAACCGCGGGACTGCTACGGTCGCTGGTTCGAATCCTGCCTCGGGCATGGATGTGTGTGATGTCCTTAGGTTAGTTACGTTTAAGTAGTTCTAAGTTCTAGGGGACTGATGACCTAAGATGTTAAGTCCCATAGTGCTCCGAGACATTTGAACCATTTGAAAAGTTATTCGTCAACGGCACCTGCCATGCCAACGATGCATTTCCGGACACTTGTTCATACGACATTTTTCCTCCATTTCGAGTCAGGAATCCGTCATTTCAGCTAGTCCGTTTTGTTAATGTTCACATTATATAAGATACCGTGTACTTGCGGAAAGGTGTACATTGGAACTAGTAAGAGATTGCTAATACAAGACTGAAAAAACACTAAAGTCATTGCCGACTATGGAAAACAGAAAAATCAGCTGTTGCACAGCACGCTCTTCAGACACGAAATCATGAATTTTTCCGAAACCAAGATTTGATTTACTATGACAAGCTATTATCCACGACTGTATAGCGAAGCCATCGAAATATATCAGCAATGAGCTAATTTTTACAGAAAATACACTGAAATGCCAAAGAAATTGGTAAAGGCATGCATATTCAAATTCAGAGATATGTAAACAGGTAGAATACGGCGATGCGGTCGACAACGCCCATATAAGGCAACAGGTGTCTGGCGTAGTTGTTAGATCGGTCACTGCTGCTATAATGGCAGGTTATCAAGATTTAAGTGAGTTTGAACGTGGTGTTATAGTCGGCCCACGAGCAATGGGACACAGCATCTCCGAGATAGCTATGAAGTGGAGATTTTCCCATACCACCATTTCACGAGTGTACCATGAATATCAGGAATCCGGTAAAACATCAAATCTCCGATATCGGTGCAGCCGGAAGAAGATCCTGCAAGAACAGGAACACGAAGACTGCAGAGAATCGTTCAACGTGACAGACGTGCAACCCTTCCGCAAATTGCCACGGATACCGGACCATCAACAAGAGTCAGCGTGTGAACCATTCAACGCAACATATTCGAATTTGGCTTTCGGAGTTGAAGGACCACCCGTGTACCGTTGATGACTGCACGACACAAATCTTTACCCCTCTTCTGGGCTCATCAACACAGACATTGGACTGTTGATGACTGGAAACATGTTGCACAGCCAGACGAGTCTCGTTTCAAATTGTATCGAGTGGAGGGACGTGTACAGGTATGGAGACAACCCCATGAATCCGTGGACCCTGCACGGCAGGAGGGGGCTGTTCAAGCTGGTGGAGGCTCTGTATTGGTGTGGGGCATGTGTAGTTGGAGTGATATGGGACCCAGGATACGTCTGGATACGACTGTGATTGGTGACATGTACGTAAGCATCCTGTGTGATCACATGCATCCACTCATGTCCATTGTGCATTCCGAGAGACTTGGGCAATTCCAGCAGGACAATGCTACGCCCTACACGTCCAGAATTGCTACAGAGTGGCTCCAGGAACACTCTTCTGAGTTTAAACACTTCCGATGGCCACCAAACTACCCATATATCGGGCCCGCGCAGGGTAACCACGCGATCTGAAGCGTCCTCCCTCGGGCATGTGTGTGTGTGTGTGTGTGTGTGTGTGTGTGTGTGTGTGTGTTGTCCTTGGCGCAAGTTAGTTTACGTTAGATTAAGTAGTGTGTAGGCTTAGGGACCGATGACCTCAGCAGTTTGGTCCCATAGTAACCTACCACCACAACCACAGACACCACCACAACATTACTGAACATATCTTCGATGCCTTGCAACGTGCTGTTCAGAAGAGATCTCCACCCTCTCGTAATCTTACGAATTTATGGACAGACCTGCAGGATTCATGGTGTCAGTTCGCTCGAGCAGTACTTGAGACATTAGTCGAGTCCCTGCCACGTCGTGCTGCGGCACTCCTGGACGTTCGCGGGGGCTCTACACGATATTTGGCAGGTATATCAGTTACCTTGTCGCTGCAGTGTAAGGACCCATGAAACTCAGTGATGTTGGGACAGTGGCTCTTCACAATCAATAGATAAGTCTTTATTCTTGATAGGCGACAGTCAATAGTTAATTTTTATCTCTGACAAAGAATATCTTTGCTGATCAGATGTAAACTCTACCACGTCCAGTTTACACAGTTTTTATGTCGCTCTCTGACGTCCGATTTACCAGTCGGTAAGACTCAGCGTCGCCAGGAGGAGCTCCGAGAACGTGCAGCGCAGCTCTGGATGAAACGTCAGGAACCGCAAAGTTTATTCGACCGCGGTCATACAGCTTGGAAGACCCATCAGCAACTGTGACATCCGGTCGTGTAAGCCTTCATTGTATATTTAACGAATAACTGACATTGTTGCCTATTTTCATTGGTCGCAATTCGATTTTCCCTATGTGATGGTGAAAATATTATGAGTGCCTATCTTACACTACTGGCCATTAAAATTTCTACACCAAGGAGAAATGCAGATGATAAACGGGTATTCATTGGACAAATATATTATACTATAACTGACATGTGATTACATTTTCACGTAATTTGGGTGCATAGATCCTGAGAAATCAGTACCCAGAACAACCACCTCTGGCCGCAATAACGGCCTTGATACGCCTGGGCATTGAGTCAAACAGAGCTTGAATGGCGTGTGCAGGTAAATCTGTCCATACAGCTTCAACACGATACCACAGTTCATCAAGAGTAGTGACTGGCGTATTGTGACGAGCTAGTTCCTCGGCCACCATTGACCAGACGTTTCCAATTGGTGAGCTATCTGGAGAATGTGCTGGCCAGGGTAGCAGTCGAACATTTTCTGTATCCAGAAAGGCCCGTACAGGACCTGCAACATGCGGTCGTGCATTATCCTGCTGAAATGTAGGGTTTCGCAGGGATCGAATGAAGGGTAGAGCCACGGGTTGTAACACGTCTGAAATGTAGCCTCCACTGTTCAAAGTGCCGTCAATGCGAACAAGTGATGACCGAGACGTGTAAACAATGGGACCCCATACCATCACACCGAGTGATACGCCATTATGGCGATGACGAATACACGCTTCTAAAGTGCGTTCACCGCGATGTCGCCAAACACGGGTGCGACCATCATGATGCTGTAAAGAGCACCTGGAATCATCCGAAAAAATGGCGTTCTGCCATTGGTGCACGCAGATTCGTCGTTGAGTACACCATCGCAGGCGCTCCTGTCTGTGATGCAGCGTCAAGGGTAGCCGCAGCCATGGTCTCCGAGCTGATAGTCCCAGCAGCTGCAAACGTCGTCGAACTCTTCGTGCAGATGGTTGTTGTCTTGCAAACGTCCCCATCTGTTGACTCAGGGGTCGAGACGTGGTTGCACGACCCGTTGCAGCCATGCGGATGAGATGCCTGTCATCTCGATTGCTAGTGATACGAGGCCGCTGGGGTGCAGCAGGGCGTTCCGTGTAGCCCTCCCGAAACCACCGAGTCCATATTCTGCTAACAGTCATTGGATCCCGACCAACGCGAGCAGCAATGTCGCGATACGATAAACCGCAATCGCGATAGGCTACAATCCGACGTTTATCAAAGTCGGAAACGTGATGGTACGTATTTCTCCTCCTTACACGAGGCATCACAACGCCGGTCAACTGCTGTTCGTGTATGAGAAATCGGTTGGAAACTTTCCTCATGTCAGCAGGTGTAGGTGTCGCCATCGGCGCCAACCTTGTGTGAATGCTCTGAAAAGCTAATCATTTGCGTATCACGGCATCTTCTTCGTGTCGGTTAAATTTCGCATCTGTAGCACGTCAACTTCGTGGTGTAGCAATTTTAATGGCCAGTAGAGTATAACCAGTTAATTTGCCTAGATCCTGTTTTAACATTTCAGGTAAATATAATAGTGAGGCGTAATTTTGTTCGGGAAGCCGCAGCAAGCGAGCATCGGGGTGCAGTTCTTTGGTGGAGACGCAGCAATCAGTGTGGGGAGCGCGGGCGCACCTGAGTAAGCAACACGCGGCTGCCGGTGTGTGAACCAAGTAGCGGCCATATCGACCAAGCAGACGGCAGCCGTGCTGGGAGGGTGGAGCGGGCGAGCACAATGCTCTCGCTAGCCCTCTCCCCTGGATATGCAGCTCACGCCCGCAGCATCCCACAACGTTGCTTCCACTTCCACTACACTCATCACCAGTGTGTGTGTGTGTGTGTGTGTGTGTGTGTGTGTGGGTGGGTGGGTGTGTGTGCGGGCGGGCGCACGGTCTGCACACGTAAGGCTAGCCACGCACTGGCAGTTTTCCGTCGCGTGATTTGTTTGTCGCAGGAATGAAACACGGTAGCTAGAATACGAGCGAGCGCACCCGCGATCAAGGAGTAGCGGCGATTTAAAAGACTGCAGCCGGCCCTGCTTCACGTGAGACCCGGTAGTCGTAAACGTTGAATCAATCGCACGCACTGGCATGAGACCGCACGCACTGGCGACGTTGTTCGTCAGTCGCTCTCGCACTGTGTTGCGGGCAGACACGTTCTGCGATCCAGCAGCAGGTCTGGAACGGGTGTTGCGAAACGGATGACATTGTCAGTTGAGTCGTCGATTCAGAAAGACTAGTTCAGAAGCAGGAAAGAGGCCAGCTCTCCAAAATAGGAAATTAAAAGCATACTGTGATCGCAGTTTGGAAGACAAACCATGAGGAGAAGGGTGCTGCAGCGTCGTTCGGAACTGAACTGAATTGTACGGACCTGAAAGGAATAACAAAATTACACTACTGGCCATTGAAAACGCTCCACCACGATGACGACGTGCTACAGACGCGAAATTTAATCGGCAGAAAGAAGATCCAAGGGAGGCCCGGGGGCGACACCTACAACGTGCTGACATGAGGAAAGTTTCCAACCGATTTCTCAGTTGATCAGCTTTGCCTGGTGAAAAGTTGTTGTGATGCTTCGTCTAAGGAGGAGAAATGCGTACCATCACGTTCCCGACTTTGATAAAGGTCGGATTGTAGCCTATCGCGATTGCGGTTTATCGTATCGCGACATTACTGCTCGCGTTGGTCGAGATCCAATGACTGTTAGCAGAATATGGAACCGTGGGTTCAGGAGGATGATACGGAACGCCGTGCTGGATCCCAACGGGCTCGTATGACTAGCAGTCGAGATGATGGGCATCTTATCCGCATGGCTGTAACGGTTCGTGCAGCCACGTCTCGATCCCTGAGACAACAGATGGGGATGTATGAAAGACTACAACCATCTGCACGAACAGTTCGACGACGTTTGCAGCAGCATGGACTATCAGCTCGGAGACCGTGGCTACGGTTACCCTTGACGCTGCATCACAGACAGGAGCGCCTCCGATGGTGTACTCAACGACGAACCTGTGTGCACCAATGGCAGAACATCATTTTTTCAGATGAATGCAAGTTCTGTTTACAGCATCATGATGGTCGCATCCGTGTTTGGCGACATCGCGTTGAACGCACGTTGGAAGCGTGTATTCGTCATCGCCATACTGGCGTATCACCCGGTGTGATGGTATGGGGTGCCATTGGTTACACGTCTCGGTCACCTCTTGTTCGCATTGACGGCACTTTGAATAGTGGACGTTTCATTTCAGATGTGTTACGAACCGTGGCTCTACCCTTCATTCGATTCCTGCGAAAACCCACATTTCAGCAGGATAATGCACGACCGCATGTTGCAGGTCCTGTACGGGCCTTTCTGGATACAGAAAATGTTCGACTGCTGCCCTGGCCAGCACATTCTCCAGATCTCTCACCAACTGAAAACGTCTGGTCAATGATGGCCGAGCAACTGGCTCGTCACAATATGCCAGTCACTACTCTTGATGAACTGTGGTGTCATGTTGAAGCTGCATGGGCAGCTGTACCTGCACACACCATCCAAGCTCTGATTGACTCAATGCCCAGGCGCATCAAGGCCGTTATTACGGCCAGAGGTGGTTGTTCTGGGTACTGATTTCTCAGGATCTATGCACCCAAATTGCGTGAAAATGTAATCACATATCAGTTCTAGTATAATATATTTGTCCATTGAATACCCGTTTATCATCTGCATTTCTTTTTGGTGTAGCAATTTTAATGGCCAGTAGTGTATTTTACAAAAAAAAAATGGTTCAAATGGCTGTGAGCACTATGGGACTTAACACCTGAGGTCATCAGTCCCCTAGAACTTAGAACTACTTAAACCTAACTAACCTAAGGACATCACACACACCCATGCTCGAGGCAGGATTCGAACCTGCGACCGTAGCAGTAGCGCGGTCCAGACTGAAGCGCCTAGAACCGCTCAGCCACCGCGGCCGGCCGTATTTTACAGTTCACAAATTTTATTAATTCATGTAGATATCGGAATTAGCACAATTTAAATTTTGTGATATTGCCAAGGTATTGACCCTCCGGAGTCACAAAGTAGTTTGCAAAATAATCCCTTATCTGCATACCGCACGTGTCAGCTCTTAGTCCTATAGGCTCACAGCGTTGCAGAAAGAATCCGTATGACTCGTTCTTGATTTGTGCACGGTCATTTCTTCCTACAAAATTACCTCGAATACAGCATAGTTTTATGATTACTAATGAAATACCGAAATTCACATCGACAGCCCGACGAAATATTCTCTGTTTGCTAGCCTAAATCCCGAGGGTACATTCCACCATTCTGCGAGTACGACACAATCTGTAATTAAAAACATGCTGTTTCGTTGTCATATATCTCTTACAATATAGCCGCAAAATATGTCTAGATAGTGCAAATGCTTCATCGTCTACAAAATTAGAAGGCCGAAGTTCTCCTTCCTTGTCTTGAGATACTTTTTGAGGGTTTGGAATGTTTAACTGATTAGCTTTCAGTCTTTGGTAGAAGTTGGATTTCTTGAATTTAGAATCCCCAGTGTCGCCGCATGAGTTCATGTCCATCATAGTGAAACAGTAGTCACTACACCCGCAAGTATTGTCTGAAGTAAATTCTTGTAATTATAAAATCCTGAGCCACTATTAGCAGATTTCTTAAGTCCCACATCTTTCCCGTCCAGATCACCAATGCAATTTGGAAAGTCAGTTCTGTCTAAAAATTGTTTGGTAATATTGATCCAGTCTGCTAGGCAAGCGTAAGCTGTGAACACTTCGCACATTCGACTCGGGATGTGAAGCAACGCCGTGGCCAACATACAAGGAGCAACATAAACACGCCCCACAATCCCAGCACAGCAGGCGTACTAACTTCAGAAAAAAAACATGTTGTGGTTTTTTTCTACTGAATTCTGTGCAATTTTTGTACGTCAAAGTTCGATTGCAAGCACTCCGTCTATACACCTTGTCGGCTGTTTGAGACGGTACGCTCTTTCTTCATCACAATCTAAAGTTTTGCATAATAACAGTTACTTGAGAGATAACGTATGAGACACTTTCGGCTACAACATAAATTTGCTCGAAATTATCCGTCCCTTTTCTCGTCGATCGTGTCACTTATGTTTTTCCCTGTGGGCTTCCCTTTTAGAAATTATCTCCAGCACTACTAACATCAACTGGAAGTCAGAAGGGCCACCTATTCGCATAACATGACAGGTTTTGAATGAGGTAGCTCCCGTAAGCTGAAGAATGGAAATGTCAAACGTTCTAAGCGCCAAATCTCAAATTTGTCAGGAGAATCCCAAAACAATGTAGCTCTTTGTGTGCATAACTTATTTGCGTCCAAAAAATTGAGAAGGTATTTCGGTATCTCATAATTACTCTGCACAGTTTATCATTGCAAAAAATAATATCATAAATTAGAAAATAAATAAAATATTAAGAACGTCCTATGTGCCATACCAGCGAACTGACTAGTTCAAACTGCAGATAAAAACTTTATGCTTCAACTGCCATTAATAATGAGGCTCTACGTTTTATTTGTCGTAGCACAAGTTGAGAAGTACAGTAGAAATATTTTAACTAGTAGAACTATAGTTAAATAAAACGATATCACACTTAAAAATAACAAAATTAAATTCAAGGAAATACTCTCAGTACAGGCTTATATATCTTGCACAACTCCATTATTGGTGGTACATGTTCCAAAGTTTACTGTGGAATTCCCTGTGCCGGTGAGGAAGAAATGGCAGGAGAGGCACTAGGTCTTTCCGGTTTGCAACGTAGCTAGTCTTTTGAATGAAGCACGGCATGGCAAACAACAGCAATGGTCTTTCCTCTTTTGAATACTCTGGCTTTTTTTTTTCATTCTTATATTTCAGAGTAAGCATTTTTAATAGCTATTTGATATGGATGAGACTGAAACACTCTGACAGTGCTGCTTTCGGAGATCTTGCACACTTGCGTTGACAAAGATTTTTTAGCAGCATCTTTAAAATTAAAGAAGTCTGTTGTATGCATTGAAATTACATGAAATAAGGATTTACCTAACTTCATTTCCCTATAACTGCACAATCTAGCTTCCACTCCCTCCCAGGAGACACCGCCTTGTCGAAGGCTCCTTCATTGCCGGGCGGGAGGGCTTGCGTGTTCCGTCGACGTCCGGCGCAGTGGTGGCGGTACCTTAGCCATCGGCAGGGTCACCCAAGCCAGAGCGGTCTTCACAGAGGAGCCGAAATGTGTTCCACGACGTACGTAAGGGGGAGGCTCTAGAGGTGTGGAGAAGCCAGTTTCCCTAAAGGAGTAAACCTTCCGGGATAAGAAGATGTCCCATACCAACTGCCAACACCCTCCTTTAGGGTGGATGAGCGGGTCGAGGTTAGGGCATTCTTTTCCCCTCGGGATAGGAAACGGCCCCAAAAGGCTGAAGAACCAATAGTTTGTCAATAGCATTAGCATGCAGGAGGCAACGGGAAACCACTGCATTAAAGATCCTGAAGGATCTCCCTTGAAGTTCACATGGCGTGGCTCTGTTGAATGTAAAATAGTCCGGAATTTCTGTTCCCCCATTCGGATCTCCGGGGCGGAATGCTTTGAACGTTGCAGTGACTAGAACGCCAGAAAGTTCTGCAAGTGTACGACAACAAAGTTCGAATTGCACATGGAATGTACGTAGTTTACATATGACTGGGAAGCTCGCAAATATGAAGGAGAAAGGAGCGAAGTAAGATGGCCTGGATCTGTCACAGTATGAAGAAAGGATCCCTATGCTTTTCAGGGGGCTCTGATACTAACACATATGGAGTTGCCGTATTTGTGTCATCAATAACAGCAAGATTAGTTCTCGATTTCGTTCCACTTGATAATCGAGTTATGTTATTAAAGTTAGAAACATCACACCGTGCTATGAACATTATTCAGGTTCATGCACCAACAGTAGACAAAAGTAATGAAAATATAGAATCTTTCTGTAACACCTTGGATGAAGCACTGAAGCACAGAGAAAAAGGAGAGATTTCACTGGTTATCGATGATTTTAACTCAATAATTGGCGCTGGTTCAGAAGGTAAATGCTGTAGCGAGGTATGGTCTTGGTGAACGAAACACAAGAGGAGACACATTAGTGCAGTTTTGTACAGAACATGAAGTTTCTGTTTGTAATAGATTTTTCAGACTTCATCTTATAGTGAAGAGAAGATCGTCAGAAATCAGATTGACTTTATTCTGGTGAAACAAGAGCTAAAACAATGTTCGAAAGCGCGTAGAACTTGTCTTGAGCACAGCAGCAATGGACTTTAAAATGCAACGCCTTCGCAACGCTAGAAGGGGCGTTAAGATATCAGCACTCAGAGACGTAAGAAAATTAGCAAGTTCTGAACAGAGCTGTACTGGTTCAAATGGCTCTAAGCACTATGGGACTTAACATCTGAGGTCATCAGTCCCTAGACTTAGAACTACTTAAACCTAATTAACCTAAGGACATCACACACATCCATGCCCGAGGCAGGATTCGAACCTGCGACCGTAGCAGCAGCGCGGTTCCGGACTGAAGCGCCTAGAACTGCTCGGCCACAGCAGCCGGCTGAGATGTACTGTTGATTCTACTCTGGAGGAAAATATGAAATAAACAGAACAGACTCTGCCTATAGAGGGAGAACCCAATTGGAACTCTATAAGATACAGACTAACTCAAGTCCAAGAAAGTTGCACAGGGTACCACACCAACAACAAAAGGCAGAACTGGACGACTGATGAAATCATGGCGCTTATGAATGAAACAAATTAATATAAAAACACAAAATTCCGTAGAAGACAAAAACCTACGCAAATACATACGAAGAAAATGCAGAGAAGCACGGGAATCGTGGATGTCTGACAAATGTACAGAAATTGAGACACTTGAGAAAAAACGCGATCACTTGAACTTATAAGTCGAAAGAAAGAGATACGTGGCCCTCAAAGGAAGAGATGTCCACAGATAGTGAGGAATGTAAATAATGAGATTATCATGCCCCCCCCCCCTCCCCATGAACCATGGACCTTGCCGTTGGTGGGGAGGCTTGCGTGCCTCAACGATACAGATAGCCGTACCGTAGGTGCAACCACAACGGAGGGGTATCTGTTGAGAGGCCAGACAAACGTGTGGTTCCTGAAGAGCGGCAGCAGCCTTTTCAGTAGTTGCAGGGGCAACAGTCTGGATGATTGACTGATCTGGCCTTGTAACATTAACCAGAACGGCCTTGCTGTTGTGGTACTGCGAACGGCTGAAAGTAAGGGGAAACTACAGCCGTAATTTTTCCCGACGGCATGCAGCTTTACTGTATGGTTAAATGATGATGGCGTCCTCTTGGGTAAAATATTCCGGAGGTAAAATAGTCCCCCATTCGGATCTCCGGGCGGGGACTACTCCGGAGGACGTCGTTATCAGGAGAAAGAAAACTGGCGTTCTACGGATCGGAGGGTGGAATGTCAGATCCCTTAATCGGGCAGGTAGGTTAGAAAATTTAAAAAGGGGAATGGATAGGTTAAAGTTAGATATAGTGGGAATTAGTGAAGTTCGCTGGCAAGAGGAACAAGGCCTTGTGTCAGGTGAATACAGGGTTATAAATACAAAATCAAATAGGGGTAATGCAGGAGTAGGTTTAATAATGAATAAAAAAATATGAGTGGGGGTAAGCTACTACAAACAGCATAGTGAACGTATTATAGTGGCCAAGATAGACACGAAGTCCATGCCTACTACAGTAGTACAAGTTTATATGCCAACTAGCTCTGCAGATGACGAAGAAATTGAAGAAATGTATGATGAGGGAAAAGAAATTATTCAAGTAGTGAAGGGAGACGAAAATTTAATAGTCATGGGTGAATGGAATTCGACAGTGGGAAAGGGGAGAGAAGGAAACATAGTAGGTGAATATGGATTGGGGCTAAGAAATGAAAGAGGAAGCAGTCTGGTAGAATTTTGCACAGAGCATAACTTAATCATAGCTAACACTTGGTACAAGAATCATAAAAGAAGGTTGTATACATGGAAGAATCCTGGAGATACTAAAAGGTATCGGATAGATTATATAATGGTAAGACAAAGATTTAGGAACCAGGTATTAAATTGTAAAACATTTCCAGGGGCAGATGTGGACTCTGACCACAATCTATTGGTTATGACCTGTAGATTAAAACTGAAAAAACTTCAAAAAAGTGGGAATTTAAGGAGATGGGACCTGGATGAACTGACTAAACCAGAGGTTGTACATAGTTTCAGGGAGAGCATGAGGGAACAATTGACGGGAATGGGGGAAAGAAATGCAGTAGATGAAGAATGGGTAGCTCTGAGGGATGAAGTAATGAAGGCAGCAGAGGATCAAGTATGTAAAAAGACGAGGGCTAGTAGAAATCATTGGGTAACACAAAAAATATTGAATTGGATTGATGAAAGGAGAAAATATAAAAATGCAGTAAATGAAGCAGGTAAAAACGAATACAAACGTCTCAAAAATGAGATCGACAGAAAGTGCAAAATGGCTAAGCAGGCACGGCTAGAGGACAAATGTAAGGATGTAGAGGCTTATCTCGCTATGGGTAAGATAAATACTGCCTACAGGAAAATTAAAGAGACCTTTGGAGAAAAGAGAGCCACTTGTATGAATATCAAGAGCTCAAATGGAATCCCAGTTTTAAGCAAAGAGGGGACAGCAGAAAGGTGGATGGAGTATATAGAGGGTCTATACAAGGGCGATGTACTTGAGGACAATATTATGGAAATGGAAGAGGATGTAGATGAAGATGAAATGGGAGATACGATACTGCGTGAAGAGTTTGACAGAGTACTGAAAGACCTGAGTCGAAACAAGGCCCCGGGAGTAGACAACATTCCATTAGAACTACTGACGGCCTTGGGAGAGCCAGTCCTGACAAAACTCTACCATATGGTGAGCAAGATGTACGAGACAGGCGAAATTCCCTCAGACAGCTGCAAAATACTAACGCGAATTATTTACAGACGAATGGAAAAACTGGTAGAAGCCGACCTCGGGGAAGATCAGTTTGGATTCCGTAGAAATGTTGGAACACGTGAGGCAATACTGACGACTTATTTTAGAAGGAAGATTAAGGAAAGGCAAACCTACGTTTCTAGCATTTGTAGACTTAGAGAAAGCTTTTGACAATGTTGACTGGAATAATCTCTTTCAAATTGTAAAGGTGGCAGGAGTAAATACAGGGAGCGAAAGGCTATTTACAATTTGTACAGAATCCAGATGGCAGTTATAAGAGTCGAGGGGCATGAAGGGGAAGCAGTGGTTGGGAAGGGAGTGAGACAGGGTTGTAGCCTCTCCCCGATGTTATTCAATCTATATATTGAGCAAGCAGTAAAGGAAACAAAAGAAAAATTTGGAGTAGGTATTAAAATCCAGGGAGAAGAAATAAAAACTTTGAGGTTCGCCGATGACATTGTAATTCTGTCAGAGACAGCAAAGGACTTGGAAGAGTAGTTGAACGGAATGGACAGTGTCTTGAAAGGAGGATATAAGATGCACATCAACAAAACCAAAACGAGGATAAAGGAATGTAGACGAATTAAGTCGGGTGATGCTGAGGGAATGAGATTAGGAAATGAGACACTTAAAGTAGTAAAGGAGTGTTGCTATTTAGGGAGTAAAATAACTGATGATGGTCGAAGTAGAGAGGTTATAAAATGTAGACTGGCAATGGCAAGGAAACTGTTTCTGAAGAAGAGAAATTTGTTAACATCGAGTATAGATTTAAGTGTCAGGAAGTCGCTTCTGAAAGTATCTGTATGGAGTGTAGTCATGTATGGAAGTGAAACATGGACGATAAATAGTTCGGACAAGAAGAGAATAGAAGCTTTGGAAATGTGGTGCTACAGAAGAATGTTGAAGATTAGGTGGGTAGATCACGTAACTACTGAGGAGGTATTGAATAGGATTGGGGAGAAGAGAAGTTTGTGGCACAAGTTGACTAGCAGAAGGGATCGGTTGGTAGTACATGTCCTGAGGCATCAAGGGATCACAAATTTAGCATTGGAGGGCAGTGTGTAGGGTAAAAATCGTAGAGGGAGACCAAGAGATGAATACACTAAGCAGATTCAGAAGGATGTAGGTTGCAGTAGGTACTGGGAGATGAAGGAGCTTCCACAGAATAGATTAGCATGGAGAGCTGCATCAAACCAGTCTCAGGACTGAAGACCACAACAACAACATAGCTGTTAAAGTAAAAAAAGAGATGGAAGGAATATATCCAACTCCTTTTCCAAATAAGTTGAGGTGATCCTCCTCTACCTCGTGCAAGAATCAAAGAAGACAGTATTGAAATCACAAACAGTGAAATAGCACCTGCCATTCAATAGCAGTATATACCGCTCGGGGTGGAGTTTATGCTGAAGACATTAAAGTTTTAGCTGAACAGGGATAGATTGGCCTCAGCGCCGTTGTTCAATGTTATCTATGCAACAGGACAGATACCTTGTGAAGAGCTGAGATCAACTTTTATAGAATTGTCCAGGAAGAGAAACTCGTCACAGTGCGATGACTATCATATGATTAATTTGATGTCTCACGTACTCAAAGTACTTTTGCGGATCACATACACACGGATTTACACGAAATGTGAGTCCCAAATGGACGCGTTCGCAGTTCGTAGTCTAGTGCTTAGCTCTGCTGCCTCTGTATCGCGGGGTCCTGGGCTCAATTCCCGACCGGATCGGGGATTTGCTCCGCCCGGGGACTGTGTGTTTTGTGCTGCCCTTATCATAGCACTAGCAGTCGGGAAAATGGCTACACTAGACTGTGAAAACATTGAGAATTTGTACGGGCGATGACAACGGCGCCGTTGAGCGCCCCACGAACCGAACATCATCCTCAGCTGACCAAATGGAAGTGATCAAGTCTGACTTCCGAAACCGGGTTGGAACCCACGAAGCACTCTTCTTCAGCTGGTGCTGAGCAAAACGATTACGCATTATCAGCACGGTCTACTGGGATCTCGCCACAGATGTAAAAACTGAGCAAGGGGCATCAGAAGCGGCTACAATTAGTAAAGGCATTCACCAGGGCTGTATGCTATCACCTCCCTTGTGTAATATTTACTCCGAAGCAGTGTTCAGGGAAATGTTGGCGGGAGGAAGCAACGGTATCATTATAAACGCAAAGATAATTAACAATAGTAGGTACGCACATGCCACTGCTGTTATTGCAAATGATCTGACTGCGCACCAACACGCGACAGACAATTTAGTTCAGCGCAACGAAGATCTTGGCCTGTTTTCTAACACTTCCACGGCAGAAGTTGTACTCTTGTCTAAGAGAACTATCGAAATAACTTCCTTAGTGGAAGGAAATAAGACTGGACAAGTATCCTCCTTGAGGCGCATGGGCATTGTGATGGACGGTCAGTGTGATTGTAGAAGTCTAGAACAGAACAGGCCAGCAGACAATTTGTTAGAATAAAAAGTCTTTTCGTGAGATTGGATATCAATCCGCAAACTGAGAATGTGAAAGATTCGTTGCCACGAGTTCTCCATTTTTCTCTATGTTGCGAAAACTGGTCTCTTGACCAGTATCTAGAGACAAAAAACTGATGCTTTTGAAATGCATCTGCGTCTCCGTCTCTTACGCATAACTTGGGTGTCTAAAATTTCAAACGATGAAGTGCTTCATCGCACGTAAAAGCAAAAAGAACTATTGCTCACTCAGTACCTAGGACACATTATAAGAGGCGAAAGATACCAGTTGTTACAACTCATCTATGCAGTTCAGAGGACCTCCAACTTCCGTCAGGAGAGGGCGCTTTAAGAAGAAGACGTTCCACTACAAGGGTGTTTTATTGATACAAACAAAAGCTTACACGCAGTCTGCTTACGAGCTGTGTGTCAGCTAAATGGAGGAGGCCTTGACGCATGGCTGTTGGAACTCCAGGGGAAGCTCTGCTCGACGCAAAAACCATTCGCCTTCTAGTAATGAATGTTTGAAACATTTTCTCCATAATGCAAGCACTCGGAACAAGTATTCAGACCTGCCACAGGGTTCCGGGAGCACAATAGCACTCAACACGTTTTTATGTGAAAAAATGTCACTTAAAACGTTTGACTTTTCCATTCTTCAAGCAATCCCACAACGCCTGATATCAAAAATTGCGGACTTACTTTTTGACACTTTTTTAAAAAGCATTGTAAAGTAACTGACGCATCAGCTGATGCACAAAGTTTAATATAAGGAACGATGAAAATGCTTCCGTCCGAAGGCCACACTAAGTCAAATCAGAGCCGCGCTGCAGCAACGCCCTCAATCGGAAACTTTTGATCGCCTCTTATACCTCGATATACGGAGTTTGTACTTCATGTACTAAAAAAAAAAAAAAAATTAAATTGATAAATTAAAAGAGGACGACGAAATTCGATTCCAGATTAGTAATCTATGTTGTTGTTGTTGTTGTTGTCTTCAGTCCTGAAACTGGTTTGATGCAGCTCTGCATGCTACTGTATCCTGTGCAAGCTGCTTCATCTCCCTGTACGTACTCCAGCATACATCCTTCTGAATCTGTTTAGTGTATTCGCCTCTTGGTCTCCCTCTACGGTTTTTACCCTCCACGCTGCCCTCCAATACTAAATTGGTGATCCCTTGATGTCTCAGAACGTGTCCTATCAACCGATCCCTTCTTCTAGTCAAGTTGTGCCCCAAACTCCTTTTCTCCCCAATTCTATTCAGTACCTCCTCAATAGTTATGTGATCTACCCATCTAATCTTCAGCATTCTTCCGTAGCACCACATTTGGGTAGCTTCTATTCTCTTTTTGTCCGAACTATTTATCGTCCATGTTTCACTTCCATACATGGCTACACTCCATACAAATACTTTCAGAAACGACTTCCTGACACTTAAATCTATACTCGATGTTAACAAATTTCTCTTCTTCAGAACCGCTTTCCTTGCCATTGCCAGGCTACATTTTATATCGTCTCTACTTCGACCATCATCAGTTATTTTGCTCCCCAAATAGTAAAACTCCTTTACTACTTTAAGTGTTTCATTCCCTAATCTAATTCCCTCAGCGTCATCCGAGTTGACTCGACTACTTTGCATTATCTTCGTTTTGCTTTTGTTGATGTTCATCTTATATCCTCCTTTCAAGACCCTGTCCATTCCGTTCAACTGCTCTTCCAAGTCCCTTGCTGTCTCTGACAGAGTTACAATGTCATCGGCGAACCTTAAAGTTTTTATTTCTTCTCCATGGATTTTAATACCTACTCCGGATTTTTCTTCCGTTTCCTTAATTGCTTGTTCAATATACAGATCGAATAACATCGGGGAGAGGCTACAAACCTGTCTCACTCCCTTCCCAACCACTGCTTCCCTTTCATGCCCCTCGACTCTTATAACTGCCATCTGGTTTCTGTACAATTTGTAAATAGCCTTAAGTCTACAAATGCTAGAAACGTAGGTTTGCCTTTTCTTAATCGAGCTTCTAAGATAGGTCATAGGGTCAGTATTGCCTCACGTGTTCCAATATTTCTACGGAATCCAAACTGAGCTTCCGTGAGGTCGGCTTCTACCAGTAGTATCCATGCAAAAAATCTAGTAGTATCTATGTACAAAGTTCAATATTGTGAGGCGTACAATATCTGACAAAAAAAGTGAAGCACCCAGAACACGTGGTTAAATGTCAATGTAATCTGGTACACGTACACACCCCATAGCACCGAGGTTGTATGTGCATGTGTGTAAGAGATGTACGTCTATAAAATCCGATATTTCTTTTGAAAATAAGTACTTCGTTGTCGAATGCATAAGTAAAAATGCACCACAAGTTTCGAAACACTCTGTAGTTATGCTTGTTTCTTAAAAACTGATGTAAACAAACAGTGGCGCTAATATTGACCCACGCTCGCATTCATTTCGCTGATGACGCCGGCGTAGCTCACTAGTTTCCTTCGAGCCACACCCCTCGGATTCCCGGCTTTCCATCAGGCCGTGTGGGGAGGGTAGGGGCCGGTGCGGCTCAGCAGATCATCGGGGACTCGAGCTGCGCACCCCGGGTGTGGAGGCCGCTTTGTGCGCGGCCTACGTGTGTGCGTGACACGCGGCACGCACCGCCCCGAGCCTGCGCCGGCGCCCGAGGGTAGGGGCGGCTCGCTTAAGTACTGCGGGCGGGGGCGGACGTGGGCGGTGGCAGTGGTGGAGGCGGCCGTGATCAAAGCGCCGCGGTGCGGCGGCGGCTGGCGGCGCCGCTCCGCCACCAAACACCTGTCATTTGATTTATTAGTTCCGATCCCCCCACCACACTAGCGTCCACATCGTGGCGGGCTTTATAACTGTGTCAACTTGTAAAATCCTGCGTAAACGTGCGTCGGCATTCTGGCATCGATCTGACGGTGTGCGGAAAATGATGATTCGCGTTTAGCTATTTTCTACTCCATTCGTAAATGCAAGGACGGTAATCCTCTACGCCACTGGTCCTCAAAGTTTTTTTTTCAAGAGCCAATACTGAGATTGTGAGGGAGCACCTCGGGCCTACATAAATTAGCCTGTAATGAGACCCCAGCACACCAGCTAAAGTAACGGTGCGATAACCTAGTCGCTGGCAAACAAGGCACCGATCGTTAAGTGTCTGCACCATTCGAACACTTCGTGTCGACAATTTTCTGTTTCTGACTGCTGCCACACACAGCGACCACACAGCTGTGAAACCGTAATTGCCTGGCGTTACGTTTCTTTTCCTTCTTCTTCTTTTTTTTGTATGGGTGGGTGATTAACGGATTGTTTGATGCAACAGATGCAACAGATGTACGGGGGTTGGAACTTCGATAGTGGCAACTATTTATTTACAGCTCGTACAAAATAGATACGTCTTTCAAAGTTTTACTGAACTTCAAAGTAGTCACCAGAATTGTGTATGACCCGTTAACACCGATGTGGAAGTCGTAGGATACTCTTAGCAGTGCCAGTTGTCTTGACAGTTCGAGCGACGCGGTCTATTGCCCAACGAATTTGTAACACTTCTTAAGCGAATGCCGTGAAGTGTTTCCTTCAGTTTAGAAATCGAGTTGAACTCACGAGGGCTTAAGTCAGGGGAGTGCAGTAGGTGGTGTATTACTTAGCAGCCCCATCAGTCAAACAAATCAGTAACAGCTTACACTGTACGTGCTTGAGAATTTTCCTGCAAAATGATGGTCAAGTCCTGCAGGAAGTGTCATCACTTCAGTCTCTATGCTGTTCATTTTTGGAACACAACCTACGACCAGCTTAGAGACAGAAGTGATGATACTTTCTGCTGGACCTGACCATCATTTTACATGACAATGCCCAAGCACGTAGAGTGCAAGCTGTTACTGATTTGATTGACTGATGGGGCTGCTAAGTGCTATACCACCTACTGCACTCCCCTGACTTAAGCCCTTGTGAGTTCAACTCGATTTCTTAACTGAAGGAAACACTTCACGGCATTCGCTTCAGAACTGTTACAAATTCCTCGGGCATCAGACCGCGCCACTCAAACTGTAAACACAACTTGCACTGCTAAGAGTATGCTACGACTTCCACATCGCTGGCAACGAGTTATACCCAATGGTGGTGACTACTTTGAAGGCCAGTAAAACTTTGAAACACGCACCTTTTTTGTACGAGCTTTAAATAAATAGTTGCCACTATTAAAGTTCCAACCCACGTGGGTGGGAGCCTGAGGAAGAAGCACGTGCTTTTGTTTTTTCGCTGTGTATTCCGACGTAAACTAGAAGAGAGGTAGAAACGGACCCTGCAGGGGTCTCGGGTACTGTGACTGTCGAAGACCAGAGATCGTACATCAAGATTGAAACTTTACACAGCAAAAACCCGAAAGAAATCCATAGTGCATTAAGTGAAGTTTCTGGTGAGTTTACAGTTGACCGCAGTACACTTTCTCGTTGGGTTAATCGTTTTCGTGGTGGTCGCATGAGCATAGACGATAATCCAAGACTCGGAAGGTCAAAAATGTCAACAGATGAACCAAGTGTGAACCTTGTGGCAGATGCTCTTGAAGAGGATCGCAGTGCGACTTGTGAGAAACTCTCTTGAAGCCACGGGAATTCCCCAACATCCGCATTCCACATTCTGACAAATGATTTGAAGAAGAGAAAAATTTTCGACATAGGTCTCACACTGACTGCTGAAGAGAAGCAGACACACCTGGACATTGCAACCTTGCTCAAACAGCAATTCAACCGTGTAGATCCCGGTTCTTGTGTCAAACAGTAGCTATTGATGAAACGTGAATTAAGACTTTAAGCGGGAGTTGAAATCACAGTCCAATGAGTGGAGAGTTTCACATTCTCCACGTGCAAAACAATTTCGACGCGCTCAATCAAAGCTAAAGCAAATGATGATTTTGGTCACCAACGAATCATCATGACAGATGGAGTCCCACGTGCAACAATTGTCGCTGCAGTGCATTATCGTAATTTTATGCAAAACCTGGGCAGGAAAACGCACAAAACCCGACCTCAGTTGCTCGAGGCAGGAAACTCATTCTCCATGACAACGCTCGTCCGCATATCGACAGTGTTGTGGTGCAAAAACTACCGGAATACGGATAGGACGTGTTGCCGCATCCTCCCTAAAGCCTGGTGTCCATAAGACTTCGTCTTGTTCCCAAAGTTGAAAAACCGCATGCGTGGACGTTATTCTCATTCTCTGGAAGAGCTTTCTTTCACCGTTACCCGAGCTATTCGACAGATAAACAGATGTGGTGTCCTGGAATTAATAACAAACCTTCAGAGACGTTGGGCTCAAATGGCTCTGAGCACTATGGGACTTAAATTCTGAGGTCATCAGTCCCCTAGAACTTAGAACTACTCACACCTAACTAACCTAAGGATATCACATACATCCATACCCGGGGCAGGATTCGAACCTGCGACCGTAGTGGTCGCGCCGTTCCAGACTGTAGCGCCTAGAACCGCACGGCTACCCCGGCCGGCAGAGACGTTGGGATTCAGTCATAGAGAAGCAGGGCAACTATACTGAAGGACTGCAACGAGATACTGAAAAAAATGTACGTAAAATATTAGTGTGCGTTATTTATGAAATGTCCCTCCTAAATGATTTGAAAGTCATTTTTTCTACACTTTGCGTTATATTACGACAGCCTTAATTTAATTTCACACCGCTTCCCGTGAGATCACCGACGTTAAGCGCTGTCGGGCGTGGACGGCACTTGGGTGGGTGACCATCCAGGCCGCCTGCGCTGTTGCCATTTTTCGGGGTGCACTCAGCCTCGTGATGCCAATTGAGGAGCTACTCGACCGAATAGTAGCGGCTTCGGTCAAGAATACCATCATAACGGCCGGGAGAGCGATGTGGTGACCCCACGCCCCTCCTATCCGCATCCTCCTTGAGGATGAAACGGCGGTCGGATGGTCCCGGTAGGCCACTCGTGGCCTGACGACGGAGTGCTTTTTAATTTAATTTCATATTCCTTGTTACAAATACGTACCATATTTGAAGATAACCCCCTCCGTAATGGGCATTCACGAATCCATGTTACTTACGGGACAAAATGTACACGACAGCAGTAGACTGCTACGAGTCACGTACGTCCGTGATACTGGAAGACAAACAATAAAACATTCCCCCTTTCCCAGCCTCTAACCCATCAATTGTCACCTTACTTACTTCTCGCCCGTAAAGTAAGCGGACAACTTTAGTCAGCTTACATTCGAACTCACCAACGCCAAACAATATTACGCACATCTTAAAATATTACTCTCTCTGTAAGCATTTTTGTTTGTTACTGAGCAGGAAAACTTCACTCTTAAGAAGTTCTTAAAGTTGGTTCACGTTTTTAGATTCGGCTGTTGGTTGCTAGATGTAACTCTTAAGTACATAAATTGAGGTTTCGTGCTCGCTTCTGTCTGAACTACTGTAGGGTTTTTGATCATGTTTTCACTAATTAAATTTTGACTCTCAAGGAAGGTTGTATACATAATGTTATAAATATTTCATAGAATTTGGCAGAACTACGATGAATTAAAGTCTGCCGCCGCTGTGAAAACTATGGCGTTGTCATCTAGCGGTACATTTGCCTCAACTCCAGACAATTACCAAACGTGAGTAAAATCCAAGTCGGGCCTACTGGTCTACAAATAAAGCGCGTACTTGAAAACGGGAAGGAAGCAGGACAGGTTCCAGATGTGGCCATGGATTTTTCACTGTCTCTTAACCTAGCATTCATTCCACAATGTTGCGGACAGTTTCCAGAAGCAAAACGTGGTTCGGATTCCACGTTACTGGAAACGGGCTTGGTGGTCTAGTGGTAAAGCGCGTCGTTGGTAAGGGGTATGTTGTGGGATCGAATGCTTAAAGCGTTTGATTTATATGAAAGTGATGATGTTCAGTTACCTAACGTTATTCTCTAATTTTTAAAACTTTACTCTACGCACTGCCTCTTAAACAAAATTACCGCTACGCCGACAGATGCTGTCCGTGCGAAGCCGGAGTGGGCCGCTAGTATTGTTGTAAAATACGGATAAGAATAGCAGCACGCACAAATATCTGATTCTGGCCGCAGTTTGACGACCGCTGCTCTAACCCGTCAGTCTTTCGATTATTTTGATGCTACTCTCCATCCTTTCCTATCCTTTGCTTATCTTCACGTACCAACACCCTCCAATGTCAGCTTTCTAACCATGACTTCAGTAAATCCAAAATCAAGCTCACATTTCAATTAGAATTTTATATCATACTGACAATCATTGGCTGAATAAACAGAGCAATCCGAAACGCGCCCTGTGCAGGCAGGCACGAAGCACTGAAGCTAGCTCAGTAGACGGTCTTGGACTAGTTTTCGGAGACACGAAACGTATGTGCAGTGGACGGAATATGATTCCACGCAAAAGTGATTTGGTGATAAAAAGTGCCTCAGAGAACGTTTATACGCGAATTCGTGAGTGTTTGACTTCGAACGTTCATTAAAATCGTTCATACGTATTTTTCTGATCTTGCAATCTTGCTCGATAAGTGAAGATTAGACTCCGATAACTTAGGTTCAAATATTATCGTTAGATTGGCTCTAAAGACTGTTTTTTCTTTAATTTTTATTAAAAACCAGGGTGGCAACCTTTTATTTCTAGATTTTCATTGACGCAGGACTGAGATTTTCCTATTTGTCGTTCCATCACTCACAATCAATTGCACTCACGTTTGTATCTACAAACGGCGTTGAAGACTAAATGGACATCGAGACAACTGTGCAAGACCTGAAGTTAGGCCTGCACATCCAACAATTTCTTAGGAAAACCTTCCACTGTTAGCATTTGTGAGACAGTAATGTGTCATACCAGATACCAGGAACACTCCGAATCTCATCAAAGGGTACCTCCCCCCCCCCCCCCCCCACATTTGGCAGCACCCTCGATGCCACCTGCGCACCTTCGTTGAGCACTTATCTGTGCAGAGATAACGCTTAACCAATTTCTAAGTACCTGTGGGCAGACAACCTCTTCAACATTCTTGAGTTGAGTGGTGTTCTGCTGTTGTTATAGTACATTTCAGTTGGTATACTAGGATCGCTCATTCATTGATTGACCATACAGTCTGCGAATTTCATGACCTTTTCGCCGATGGGAATTCCCTCCATCATTAGAATCTACGCTTCATAAACACACTTTGGTGAAGGATATGCCACTGCAGCACACATGCGACAAAACAATGGCAGATCTTCGGTATCCCTGTATTCCTACCTTAACCCCAGTTGTAGTATTTCTTCCACAGACATTGGCCGAGGTGAAAATTGCAGCCGGCCGGAGAGGCCGAGCGGTTAAAGGCGCTACAGTCTGGAACCGCACGACTGCTACGGTCGCAGGTTCGAATCCTGCCTCGGGCATGGATGTGTGTGATGTCCTTAGGTTAGTTAGGTTTAAGTAGTTCTAAGTTCTAGGGGACTTATGACCACAGCAGTTGAGTCCCATAGTGCTCAGAGCCATTTGAACCATTTTTGAAAATTGCAATCGCAAAAGGATGTTTCGGGGGAAACTGAAATGGCAACAGTTAAGCTACAAAACAAAGTCTAGCACTGCAGCTTGCAGTGACCACTCAGACATATTAGTTTTCAATCCAGAAAAAGTGTTTCAGATGTATCTTGACTTTTGTTTTGGAGCAAGGCAAATAAAACAGGAATACCTTTGTCTCTTCTTCTGTGCCTCCATAGCCAACGTGTGTGATGTAGAGTAGTTTGAACTGCTTCAAACAGCTGCCAAATACCCCGTCCATAAGAAGACTTCCATTTTCAGACAGGAACTTCTCCGCTTCCTCACAGCCGAACACTAGGATTCTTTTATCAGAAATATACCCATCATAAATTTTCACAGAACTGTTATTTTCAGTTAATTTCAAAAAGCGTCCAAGGTTCTCGTGTGTACTATCGGATCCGAAGGTCCAAGTCTACAATATTTCGGCGGACAACCGTTCAGCCATCATCAAGTGGTGCTGATGGAATGAAGACTTTGATGCGGGCTCGCGGTATTTATACATGTCGGTCCAGAGTTCGGGCCTCGCCAACCTCGTGTCATGTTCTGTGATGGGGATGCGCGCAGTTACGACGTTGGAGAGGACAGTCTCAGCTCCCCTCCATCCGCCGTCCCTGTCGCGTCTCGTGTCCGGGTGTCATGTTTCGCTTTGATGGAGCTCAGTATTGGCTCCCATGCTTTGCTCAGTCGGGATCCAGTGTCCCTGTTGATTAAACTATCCATCACATGAATTTCAGTTGCTTCATAGAACATGCAGTTCCAAAATTTATCGGTGGTAGCGTGGACTTTCGTTTGCTGGCAATTCATTCTACGTTCATTTTCAGTGCAGTGTTCTGCTATTGCAGACTTGTTGGGCTGCAGTAAGCGGGTGTAGAGCTCAACTTCTATACATCAATGGTCAGTTGTGTGGATCGTTTGTCCAATATAAGTTTTCCCACATTAACAGGGAATTTGGTGCACCCGTGTGTTTATGAGACACAGGTTGTCTTTCACTGTCACTAATAAGGCTCGTGTTTTGGCTGAAGGGCGGAAAACTGGCGTTGTATGGTGTTTTCGTAGTGATCTGCCATTTTTTGACGATACACTGCCAGCAAACGACGATCGGATCCGGCAGTGCTGCCGAGAACCATGGAAGCAGCATATAATCAGGGAAAGCCTAAGATCACAAATTTCAGAATATCTTTCTTTGCTCAGTTGAATCTCCGAAAAATTGTCAGAATTCTGGGTCGTCTCAAAGGCTTCTCTTCTTGCTTTACAGAATGCAGTCTTGAAGCTCTCATAATTTCGCAAATTGGGACGAAATCTAAATCTATATCTTTCAAATCTTGAAATTTCTCTTCACAAATTTGGAAAACAGACCTTGTCTTGTTCGTCTCGGATTCTTGTCCTGCAGTTACGCATTCGTTTCTTGGTCTGCACTTCTGCTTCAGCAGGTGGGAAACAATCTTGCTGTTTGGCCATTTACAATTTTTTAATAACCCTGTCAATTACACCGTTTGGAATTCACGCACAGCTAGTTGGTATGCTCAACATACTTTGTTTGTACCCAATAGCGATGGCGATCCTTGAGACGACATGGTGTTCCTTTCTAAGTTGTAACTACACTCACGGAAAAAAATCGCAACACCAAAAAATAATTAATGTAAAATACCGAAATTTAGGGAATGCATTTGTGTAGGTAACATATTTAAGTGATTAACATTGCAAATGTAAGCGCGAGATAAGCCATTACAAATGTGAAATGCTGATACATTAATAGCCGGCGCGACCGCCAGACTGTTGAATGCAAGCTTGCCTGACGAATTTGCAGTAGTTCTCAAGCGAATGCCGTGAAGTGTTTCCTTCAGTTCAGAAATCGAGTTGAACTCACGAGGGCTTAATTCAGAGGAGCGCAGTAGGTGGTACAGCACTTAGCAGCCCCATCAGTCAAACAAATCAGTAACAGCTTGCACTGTACGTGCTTGAGCATCGTCCTGCAAAATGATGGTCAGGTCCTGCAGAAAGTGACATCATTTCTGTCTCTATGCTGTTCATTTTTGGAACACAACCTACGACCAGCTTCGAGACAGAAGTGATGACACTTGCTGCAGGACCTGACCATCATTTTGCAGGACAATGCCCAAGCACGTAGAGTGCCAGCTGTTACTGATTTGGTTGACTGATGGGGCTGGTAAGTGCTATACCACCTACTGCACTCCCCTGACTTAAACGCTCGTGAGTTCAACTCGATTTCTGAACTGAAGGAAACACTTTACGGCATTCGCTTCAGAACTGTTACAAATTCGTCGGGCAATAGACCGCGCCGCTCGAACTGTCAACAAAAACTGGCACTGCTAAGAGCATCCTACGTCATTCACATCGCTGGCAACGGATTACACACAATGCTGGTGACTACTTTGAAGTTCAGTAAAACTTTGAAACACGTATCTATTTTGTACGAGCTGTAAATAAGCAGTTGCCACTATTAAAGTTCCAACCCTCGTAGATAGACGCGTACAATTTTTACGGAGACCTGGGAGTGAACAAACGAATAGCGATCATTTGGGCGACGCGTCTTGTCATCATCGCAACAAGGTCGCGCAAACCTGTCCGATCTCCAGCCGGCCACACACAGCTGTGACTCCTGCAATGTTAGGACGTGCGGACACTCTCATTCGGGATGATCCACAGATGATAATCAAACACATCGGTTCACAACTGGACGTCCGTATTCGTAGTGCTGAAAGATTTGTGCGCAAGTTGGGATATTCAAAGGTGTGTGTGTGACCTCCGGCTTCCTCGCTGGGTAACAGAAAACCACAAAGAGCAACGGAGGACAATCTTTGTGGAATTTCCTGCTCGTTACGAGGATGATCATGACTAATTTCTGTTGAGCATCGTCACAGGCGATGAAACATGGGTTATTCGCACTGGAAATAAAAAGGCAATTCATGGAGTGGCGCCACACCAGCTCTTCTTCGAAATGAAGTTCAATGCCGCACCCTGAGCCAGTAAAGCCACAGCGAAAGTCTTCTGGGAATCTGAATGGCTTATTCTGATCGATGTCCGCCCTGCTGGCGCAACGATCAACTCTGAACTGCATTGAGCTACCTTCAGGAAACTGAAGAAAGTACTTCAGCGTGTTTGTAGGCACAAATATGCAAACGAACTTCTCATTCTTCATGACAACGCAAGTACTCATGCCAGTCTGCGCACCCGAGAGGAGCTCACAAAACTCCTACACCGCGGAAGTCACAGCTTCCGACTTTCATCTGTTTGGTCCAAGGTTTTTCTTTTTAGATCTGGTGGGAGATCCAGGGACGGTGGTCGCCATGACTCCACGAATGGCCTGTACCTGTGGGTGGCTTGGCTGGCATCACTTCGTGTAGCTGTTCCCCAGAGCAAACAAAGCAATGCATGGAGGCGAAGCCGCGCTGTGTTTTCGCCCGACCGGCCCTCAGCGTCAGAGGAGAGTTGGCTGCTCATCAGGCAGCAGTTCATCATTTGCTGGCGCCAGCTGGGGACATCCGCGGGGTCAAAGCGATTTCATTAGAGCCGCCGGTGCCGTGATTGCATCCGCCGGCTGTTCGACTCTCCCGCTGGCGCCAAGGGGTCGCGGAGCAGGCCACAGGGTAGCCATTGTCGACTGGCGCCACCCCTGCGTCGCCCGCGGCTGGCGCCAACAATAACAGCGACTGGAGGGCAGAAATGATGTCCCACTGCAGTCTCTATTCGCTGAGACTGCAGCTCTCCGTGCGGGCCGCCCTCTACTGACACAGTCACCTGCTGCTGTTCGAGGGATTCCAAAGTCCACAACAAATTCGAGAAGTAACATCGCAGTTTTTTACTATGCAGGATGGTCAGAAACGGTCTGAGAAGCTTGAAAGGGTGTTTGCGTGGGAAGCAGTGCCGAAAACTAATTGTTAAGAAAAAGCGCCGTCTCCGAGTTATTTAGCACTGAAGTCAGCAAGTCGGGTCGTCGCGCGCTTAAATTCAAGCAGCCTACCTGAGACAGTGTCGCCAAACTGTTCTCAGTTTAGTTTCCCCAAACCGAACAAAAGCAGCCTATGCTGACGTAGTTTAAATCTATCACTTCCAAAACACGTAGATTTTAACCAGTAACGAGCATTTCAAAAGTGGTAACTCACGGACCAACAGCTGTCTGAGCATTACCGCATTTTAATGCGCGAAAGTGCTTGAATTTGCGCGCGAAACGTCCTGAGTGGCTAACTTCAGTTCTAAATAACTCGTAAACGGCACAGAGTTTCGAATTTTTTCTTTAACAGTTACTTCTCAGCACAATCTTCCCTGCAACATCCTTACTAGCTTTTCAGACTGTTTCTGCCCACCCTGTATATTAATTATAGAGGGCGTAACAGCCATAAGTGCAGACATTTTTATGTCTGGTAGCCTAATACGTACACCCATCAGTGTGTTGCTTGTCTTTTTCTCTCCGTCTAATACTCTTCCCACAAACTCGTGACGAACTTTACGACTTGATGTTTTCTGCACAGCCGTAATTGGACCACTAAGTCGACTACGCTTGTCAGTATAAGCTAAACGTTTCGTGTCCACACGTCCATATTTCAGCACCTAATCTGCTTCCCAAGGGAAAATAAGCGTTAATGACTTGCTCTTGCCACATGTACCTGCATGTACTAACCAACCTAAAAACATACAACTTGTAGTAGCTGTAATTCTTAGTTTCCAAATGATGAAAATATTGTTGTAATGTTGTTCAGTATACCGCTCTCAGTCACCAATAGAAATATATGTACTTATAACCGTTACGCCCTGTATTCCTCAGGTCACACATGGTGAGTTGAAGTCAGTTTCGACTTTCTACGAACTCATCATCTATATTTGCACTTACGTCTGTAGCTCTCAAGCCAGCCAGTGGTGTGTGGCGCAGGGTATTTCTGGAACCACTATATTTTTCCCCTTCTGTGTTCCAATCATGAATGGTGGTGAGGAGAACAATAAACTGTCGATAACCTCCCTTTTTTCTGTGGTTTCTCTACTTTTCTCGCCGCGCTCAGTTCATGAGACGTATTTAGGAAGAAGTGATGTGCTGCCCGACTTTTCCTAGAACCTACTGCGTCGGAACTTCAACAGCAAACGTTTCCGTGACGCACAGCGACTCTCTTGTAGCGTTAGCCACGGACTTTGACGAGCACCTCCATAACGCTCTTGCGCCGACTAAATCATCCCGTGACGAAAGACATTGCTTTTTTTCTTTCTTGTCTACCTCATCTATTAGAATGAAATTATCACTCTGCAGCGGAGTGTCCGCTGATATGAAACTTCCTGCCAGATTAAAACTGAGCCACACCGATACTCAAAGTCGGGACCTTTGGTTTCCACGGGCAAGTGTTCTATTTATCACTGGTGAGGACCGTAGGCTAACGAACAGCACCCAAGAATCGGTCGATCCAGTATTTCGTGAGCCGCTTCTTTCGTGGATAACTCACATTTCCTTAAGCTTGCTTTAATAGATCACTCCGGTATCCAGTTCTCCTAATATTTATTTCATGTGGTCATTCCACTCTGTCCTGCTCTGGATGGGTAATCGTAGGTTTTTTTACTGCCTAACTGTAAGAACTCCTTCGACGTACAAATGTCCTGATAGTAAAATGCTGCTACACACATTCCCTGTGACGTGCTACAGACATCCTTAACTATTTACATAAATTGACTATGCAATATGCAACTAGATGAAACGTGTCAAAGAAGTTGTCTTACCATTTCACATCCATCACAGAGCCGGCGACTTGTATGACGTGTGTTTTGCAACATACCGATAGCTAAACTGAAAGGGATCAACACCGTTCCTAAATGTTTAAATAAAATGACCACGCAATCTGCATATCTTCAAAACACATCAAACGAGCTATCTCGCCATTCTAAACATAGATTTTTTGTAATTTTTCACTATTTTAGACTTTAGGTCCACTGCAGTATCATAGGGTGACGGAAAAATATCCTTCAGGATGACCTTGAGGTCGAACTTACTAAAGTAACGGAGGTATTAATTTCGAACTGCCATATTTGATTATGACATTACAGTGGCAGCCATCTTGGATCTGCCGTACTGGGTAACAAATTATCCAAGCAGTAAGGATAGCATAGTAACAATGAACCACTCCAGTGAGGCAAAAGTGTGGCAGGCGAACCCGCCTTCCGGATTTGTGACTGGAAAGAAACACGTGGCAGAGAGAGAAAGAAAGAGAGAGATAGATTCGATACGTGATACTGTGAGTGTGTGGAAAAGAGTATCTTCTACAGATTGGAGACGGCTGTTTGTTTCATTGTACCACTGCTGTTACCAGGACACTTTACTTCAACTGACTGCGTTGTCTCTCCATCGCTGATAACAATTAACTGTGGGTCGATTTACCTGCGTCATATCCGGGATTGCAGAGGAATCCGATCACTGCACCTTGGCGTAGTAGGACGTATCGCTGATCAGACTCACCTGAAAGAAGAGAAGACAAATATTATTAACCACATCTTAAGCGGCAAAGGAACAACAGTTTCATTCCCTTAATGTTTCACTTTACTGAGCTAAGTGGGTTGCATATTATTTTTCGATCAGACTTTCTGCGAGTACGTCAAAATGAGAAATAGATCCACATAATATATCCGAGATTTAAAATGGGATGAGGCTACATTCAGACAGGAGAATAAATTTAAATTTTTGCTAAAAGTACGATTGTTGTTGTTACGGTCTTCAGTTCGAAGACTGGTCTGATGCAGCTCTCCACACTAGTATATCCTGTGCAAACCATCTCTACATGGCTACTGCCGCCTGGACCTCGCTACCGTAGCCAAGCTTGTTGTCTCCGTACAATATTCACCCTCTACACTTTCCTACAATGCCAAGGTGACGATTCCTTCGTGCTCCACAATTTGTCCTACCAACCGAACCCTCCTTTTAGTCAGGTTGGGCCCGGTTCCGCTGTTCGATTGAGTACATCTTCATCAGTTATTCGATCTACCGATCTAATCTTCAACATTCTACTGCAGCAGAACGTTTCTCAATCCTGTCTCTTTTTGTCTGCATTGCTTCCTGTCCATCTCTCTGGTCCCTACAAGGAAAATATCTTCGGAATAGACCTCCTACACTTAAAATTACACTGCCGGAAAAAAATTAGTACACCCTTCTAGAGGTATCCAATTGACTCAAGAGGATTTATTGTCGCAACAGTGCATATGAAGCACACGAAATGATTACATTTGCAGAACAATAGCACTCGCATGAAATTTTCACTCTACAGCGGAGTGTGCGCTGATATGCAACTTCCTGGCAGATTAAAACTGTGTGCCGGACCGAGACTCGAACTCGGGACCTATCGCGGGCAAGTGTTCTACCAACTGAGCTACCCAAGCACCACTCACGCCACGTCCTCACAGCTTCGCAGGAGAGCTTCTGTGATGTTTGGAAGGTAGGAGACGAGGTACTGGCGGAATTAAAGATGTGAGGACGGGGCGTGAGTCGTGCTTGGGTAGCTCAGTTGGTAGAGCACTTGCCCGCGAAAGCCAAGGTCCCGAGTTCGAGTCCGGCACACAGTTTTAATCTGCCAGGAGGTTTCATAGCACTCGCGGTTGTGAGGTACCAGGCATCGACTTTAGCTGGTTTAGTCTGCACGAGTGGCAATGCAAGCGCTGACTCTGGAATCCAATCGTTTGTACAGATGGCGAATACGGTCCTGGGATACGTTATGCGATGCCGGCTCGACCTGTTCACGTAGTTCTGTAAGAGTTGTTGGTCGACGAGTCGCACGAGTCACTTCTCGTCCAATCATCTCCCACGCATGCTCGATGGGGGACAAGTCTGGAGATAGTGCTGGCCAGGGAAGTTGCTGCAGCTATTGCAGATCACGCTGAGTTTCGCGGGCAGTGTGTGGGCAAAAATTATACTGTTGGAACGACACATCACTTTCCTGTCGAAAGAACTGTAAAAGGTCTAATGGCATTCTGCACGTAGCAAGCACTGGCTAGTGTCCCCTGCAGAAACACGAAAGGTAAACTAGGATTGTAGAACATAAGGCCTGGGGTGGAGCTGGTGTGTCTGAACGAATGGACTCCAGCGTAACAGCATTCACCAGGTTTATGTCATACGCACAAATGAAAATCAATTGCATGCAGGTAGAATTTGCTTTCACTACTGAAGACCACGGCACGCCATTCCATATTCCAAGTGATCCTCTGACGACACCAGTCCAGCAGTGCACGTCGATGCTGTTGCGTGAGCGGAAGTCGGGCCAGAGGTGTGCGTGCCAGTAGTCCCACTGCTAATAACCGGTTCGCAACAGCTCATGTTGACACATCTGGGTTGAAAAACACTTCTTTGCGCTGTGGTAGCTGTAAGATCTGCCATTGTTGTCGTTACAGTACGACGATCCTGGCGGGCGTCTATGCTGCGTGGACGTCCAGCACTTAGTCTACGGGTGTGAGAATGTTCACGTGACCACCTCTGCCAGCATCGTTCTGCAACTGACGCAACACATCCAGTGTGTGTGGCAATTCCTGCCACATGGAAGGCCAAAATTTGACCCCTTTCAAGATCGCTCAGTTGGATGTGGGAAGCACTAGTGCATCTCCATGACATGGCTGTCTGCACACTTTTGCACCACACTGAGCCTTCTAGCTGCGAGCATGCCTTATGAAAGGGTAGACACAGATGGCGCTCTGACAGCTATGACACTACGCTATTTGGTGGCGGACGACTTTCAAAAATGGTTCAAATGACTCTGAACACTATGGGACTTCTGAGGTCATCAGTCCCCTAGAACTTAGAACTACTGCACGAGGCAGGATTCGAACCTGCGACCGTAGCGGTCGCACGGTTCCAGACTGAAGCGCCTAGAACCGCTCGGCCACCCCGGCCGGCGGGCGACTTTCAAACCATTATCAGTACATGGCACATGCCGTCATCGGATCAAAACTGACGTCGCCTTCACAGATGTACTAATTTTTTTCCCCCAGTAGCATATATTGTATGGTGCCAACGGCCTTGTAGTGGTAACACTGCTTCCCGTCAGATCACAGAAGCTAAGCGCTGTCGGGCTTGCCCAGCTCTTAGTTGGGGGACTGTCCAGGTCTGCCGAGTGCTGTTGGCAAGCGGGGTGCACTCAGCCCTTGTGAGAAGTAGCTGGGAGAGCGGTGTACTGACCACATGGCTCTCCATATACGCATTGGGCCTTGTATACCTGTTCAGACGGTGCCTTTTTTTGTTTCTTTGTTTTATACTGTATGGTAACGAATTCCTCTTTTTTAGACGTGCTTTTGTTGCTATGCCCAGCCTGCATTTTATATCTGATTTTCTCGACCATCATTAGTTATTTTACTGGCCAAATAGCAGAACTAAACTGCTATTATTGCCTCTTTTCCTGGTCCAATTCCCTTAGCATCTCCTGATTTAATTCGACTACGTAACATTGTCCTTATTTTAGTTTTGTTGATCTCCATCTTACAACATGTTTTCAAGGCGTCATTCATTCCATTCAGCTGCTCTTCAAAGTCCTTTGCCGTCTCTGACAGGATTACAGTGTCGTCGGCAAATCTTAAGTTTATATTCCTTCTCCTTGAACTTTAATTCCCTTTTAAATTTCGCCATAGTTTGTTGTACTGCTTTACGTTAATGATCTTTAAAACAACAAGTACATAGTGGTGCGATTGTAAGCTCGTAAGCACTCATCATTTGTCCGGTCAGTGTTCTGTAAGGAGGCTTTCTTCCTCTGCTTGCGTATCCCCTGTCTATCACTGTATCCCTCGTTTGCTTCTCCGCTGGCTCTCCACCTGCCGGCGCTCACCACGTCTCTATATCTGTCTCAGGGGCCGTGCCGCTCTCTGTTGAATCCCGCCGACAACCAACAGCAGATCAGCCTCCACAGTTAGGCGGCGAGTCAACACGCACACGAACACACACACGCGCTCACACACACGCACACACACACACACACACACACACACACACAAACACCAACGCACCAGGGCTCCGGCGCAGCGCTGCGCGGCGCGCTTTTGTAAATATTTGAGCTCCTAAAAGGTTTTTGCGGCGTGCTAGCCTGTGAGCGCAGCGTTCTGTTCGTGCCCCCCCTTCCCTCCCCCCCCCTCTCTCTCTCTCTCTCTCTCTCTCTCTCACACACACACACACACACACACACACACACAGAAATATGATTTCACACAAACTCCACGGCATGCAGCCCATGTCTGTGGGGAGCCGCATCGTGATTGGATAGGTAAACCTTGCCTTCCTCGAAGCCGGCTTACTGCTCGTATGAAAGACTAAGGTGAACAGGGAAAAAAACATGAAAATTCCAGCTGAAAATTGTTGCATCACCGCGCACTGTTCCCATAAAAGGTGCTGTACTCCCTTTCATACGCCTAACGCCTCAAGAAATACAAATACGAGAGGAATTCAATAAGTAATACAACACTTTTTTCCTGAAAGCAAGTTGGTTTTATTGAGGATTCGAATACACTATGTCTACTTCACAGACTCCTCGTCGCGCAAGCACCCCAGTACCTTGCTTCAGAGATTAAAAACCTGTCATGCCATCATAATAGAAACACGAGGTCACTCTTATTTGGTATTCTAACTGTGCCCACTCACAAAACAAAAACTTTTGCAAACTCCTTCTCAGTTGCCGCTGTCCGCCTCTGGAACAAACTGCCCCTTACCTTGCGCAAAATTCAATCTCCTGCTGCTTTTAAGAAGAAGTTGAAGCATTTCCTACTATCATCCTCATAAAGTTCTCCACAAAATTAATGTACCAGGCCAATCCTCTCATCTGTCAAATAGCAAAGCTAGCGTCTCCTATCTTGCTCCTGAGATGCCTTCCCCTTCATCTATCTCTATTAGCCAGGGAATCTTCTTTTCCTTTATATTTCCTTAATTATGTTTCATCATGTCTATTCTTCTCCTCCCTTCGCCATGAGTCTCCCTCATACTCCCTGCTGCCAGCACTCCTATCTAAAATTTGTCTCTTCAATAATGTCTAATTATAACAGTACTTATGATCTACGAATATAAACTCTATATGTATGTATTTTTCCAGGTGTACCTTTCTAACTGTTTATTTCACTTTTTGTACTAGATGTAGTTTAACATGCCTACTAAAACGTATGAATGTAAAATAAGTAGAATGCCTGGTTAGATGTAAGAGAGGGCCTGATGGCCCTAATCTTGCCAGGTTAAATAACTCAATAAATAAATAAATAAATAAATACACCGTTTTATTCACCGCTCTTCCGGCTACAGAACCTTATTTCTGAACCTGCTCTCCGTTGAATGCGAAGGTCTTCCGCCACGCTACTGCGTGGGCCTGTACACCGGCATGGTACCACCACTCTCTGCATCCTTCGTTGGGCCGAAAACGTGGAAGTCGGAGGATGTGAGATCAGGGCTGTAGGATGGATGAGGATAACCAGTCCAATCAACTGTTGTGAGCTCCTCTCGGATGCGCAGCTTGTGTGAGCCCTTGCATTGTCACGGAGAAGGAGAAGTTCGCCCCACATTTTTGTGGCTACGAACACGCCGCAGTGCAAGACTGCAGGATTCACAGCTGTGTGCGGCCGGCCGGCAGTAACGCGGGAGATCGGACAGGTCTCAGCGGCCTCGCCCGACCATTCACCAAGTTTTTCTTCACTGCCAGGTTGCCGTGCACGTTATACAAACGCCAAAAGAAACTCAATGACAGTTCTTGGAACGCACCTGCGTTATAGACGGCATTTTGAGGGCTACGTGTAGCACCGCCACCGGTCGGAAATTCATAAAAATACAGGGGCTAAAGCGAGAATACTCCACGATGTCCCACAAAAAATTTCGCATTTTTTCAAACAAAACTGGCCGAGGAAAAACCGTGTTGCCTTACTTATTGAGTGCCCCTTAATATGTATATATATAGCAGATACTTTTATTCCGTATTTAAACCTCACTCTCACTTCGTCTTCAGGCCACGAGTGACCTACCGGGACCATCCGACCGCCGTGTCATCCTCGGTGGAGGATGCGGATAGGAGGGGCGTGGGGTCAGCACACCGCTCTCCCGGTCGTAAGATGGTATTCTTGACCGAAGCCGCTACTATTCGGTCGAGTAGCTCCTCAATTGGCATTACGAAGTTGAGTGCACCCCGAAAAAAGGCAACAGTGCGTGGCTGCCTGGGTGGTCACCCATCCGAGTGCCGACCACTCCCGACAGCGCTTAACTTCGGCGATCTCACGGGAACCGGTGTATCCACTGCGGCAAGGCCATTGCCGTATTCAAACGTCAGGTTACAAAAATCATACCATCACCATATTCGCCTTATTGTCATGCCGTCATAACAGGAATTGTTTAAAAAGAAAGAAAAATAGGGATAGTAGAATGCCAGATAAACTAAGACACAAATCAAACTAATGTCTACACACAACCTTCGCGCTTGAATAAGCCACATAGTAAACTGTCTGCTGAGGGTTTAAAAAATTGGAGCCAAAGAGTAGCACGCATAGATCAACGTCTGGTATGTGTAATAGTTACTATTAAAATCAGTCTTGATTACAAATTTATTTATTCTGGTAACCGGTTTTGACCACGCCTGTGGTCATCTTCAGACATTTTCTTTAATGTATGTAGCCCTCTGACCAGACTTTGTATTGGACTTGCAGGTCTGAAGATGACCACAGGCGTGGTCAAAACCGGTTACCAGAATAAATAAATTTGTAATCAAGACTGATTTTAATAGTAACTATTAGTAATAACATTGATCACTGTCTCCTCCCACGATGTATTCAAAAGTAAATATCTAGGTATGTGTAATCATGTTCCTAAGGGACGCCGTTTGGATACAGTTAAGGGGCTATACATTCTTACTAATTAAAAAAATACTCAGTATAGTTGTTAAAAGAACAAATTCATTACTTCAAGAACGCATCCTTTGAAGTATTATCTGATGTATTATCTTGCCTCTTCGACCTGTTTTTCGCCTTTGCCTTTGATGGGATTCCTTTTTCTGCCGTCACGCACTCGTCTCATAGTAGCTTAATTTATCAGTTCTGCAGGCGAGCGTCATGCGTTCTGCATCGGGTGTGCATTTCGCTTATCTGCAGCAGTAGTTAGGTAATTACACAATCCTTGGAATAATGAAGCTTACCAACCATAAAGGAACAACAAAAACGTTCCATTCTTTCATAGAAATTTACAAGACTTATCACACTACCCTCATAGTTTTCAGAATCAGTTATATATTGTGAATATTTTTAAACACGTATCTGCAATTTAAGAGCTACCAACTTTATGAGGGTAGTGTGATACCTCTGGTAAATTTCCTTCAAAGAATGGAACATTTTTGTTGTTCCTTTACGATTGGAAAGCTTGATTATTCCAAGGATAGTGTAAAGAATTTCAACGGAGTACAGCGTACAGTTCATTGCTGGCAGCCGTCCGAATTGGGCAGTGGGTTGACTGCGACTGAAAATGGAGAAACCGAGTTTCGTGCTCTTATCAAACATTTTCATGTGAAGGTTTGGACTGTCGCACGAATCGAAACAGAACCGGTCGAAGTTCACACATATACTATCGCAGAGTCTGCAGATCGTACCATCACTACGCAGACACGTTTAGATAGCGACCGTTTCCCCTGGACTTCTCAGCTGACGTTTTCAGTACATATGCTTGTGTGTAGATATAGAGGTGCGTGAACAAGATGTCTTTTTTTGTTCAATTTTGCGCTTTCTCCTGCAATTCGAACAGCACAACTATGCGTGCACGTTTCTGCGAAACGCAGGCCGTCCGTAAAAGCGTATTGCCCGCCCAGGTTCGGTGGGAATCTCTTAACCAGTTTAGCAGACGACAGGTAACCGGGGCCTAGGAGTGTTTTATTGTGTAGTACGTTGAGCTTATGCTTTAAGATGATTTATGTGCAATAATGTCTATTGACTGCAAAGGAACCAGGCTGAAATTTATTGATAATTATAGACAAACAGATGTGTTATGGGATGTCACTCCTGATGATTATTTGAAGAAAAATTTAAGATATCATCCTCTGAGGATCATGTATTAGGTAAACAGTCTGATCACGTTATTGTAAAGAATAAGATAATGCTCGAAGTAGGAAAACAGAGAAGAAATAGTCTACGAATTTACGAAAGATGCATGTGAAAACAGTGGACGAATATTCACGCTAAGGCGACATAACAGTACAACTGTTAGGGAGAATGGCATCTGAATAAAAGAAAAAATGGAGTATGCGTGTCTTTCCAACATATTGTTAGAAACTGAAATGGAGGTCATCGATGATGCAAGAAACAGGAAGTTGGAATATGCAACCTCCGTTCTAGGATTCTAGCGTCTGGACCTTTCCGAATTTGCCCAGTCCAAGGTAATCTATACATAACCGTTTATGATTGAAGTTGGGTAAACAATTCTGCTATAAAACAAAATACATACGAAGTACTGAAAGCCAATTAAACTTCACATAACGACTAAGAAGCCCCATCAAGCAATTCTCAGTTTCTAGAATCACTGAAATGCTTTGTTTTAAAATGCGAGATAAATGGTTCAAGCTGGTATATAAGTCACCCGTTTGCAGCTAACGAAGCGATTTTACCAGCCTTACTGCTGCAGTTCCGAAGCAGGAGATGTAAAAGCTTCCTCTGTGATCTCCTGAAATTTGCAAACAAAACATCACCGTCACTTATTTGTCGTACTTCTGTTATTTACTCGTAGTTAATTACAGTCGCCTTTGTGTTTCCTTCTGTGGTCGCCTTTTCATCACAAGAAAGGCAGCACAAACTCCCGAGCAAAGAAGAGGATGCGTAGCAGACTACTAGCACAATTTGGCTTCATGCGGACACACTAACGCGCATGCATGCAGTGAGTGCGTTGTTTCCATAGATTTTTGTGCATCCGCTGTAATTTACGTGCACCTGCGCATTGTGTTGACTCACCTTCAGCTGGATTTATAGTTTAATTTCCTAGTATTATACTATCCTACTTTATTTTTTTCTTTTGAAACAGATAATCTAATAATGAGTTGGCAATAAGACGAGATGGGCAATAAATCGTGAAAACTGGCCCCGAAATGTATAATATTGGAAGAAATTTACAACACAGTCACTGCTTCCATAGGGCTGCATGCCTACTCTGTACTAATTATATTATAGTTTCGTTTTATGCACTTCCGCAATATCTGTCCCAGGCATTTCGTTCTTTACGGCTGTCATTTGTTTCGGAAGGTTCTGGAACTTATCCTCCGGTGCCACTACTATCAAATTCTTTCGTCATTGTGTTATACCATGTTAGTTAACCTCGGGCTCAGAAAAAAGATTGATGACGACGTTATGCTTGTCATCACAAGAGCATAATGGTATATTTTCGTACTAAGTCCGTCCCGTTTCGCTGCAGTAAGTAAAAGTGCTTAAGAATGAATTTACCAATAAGAAAGCGATTTGACGTCAAATTCATGTTATTATTACGGGACGACGGTCATAGCTGATGGTATGTTAATTTATAGGTTCCAGTTTAATTATTTTCGGTGGGAGCCCTTGGGCTGACCGCATCAGTGTCATGATATACAGGTTTGCCAACAACTCTACCTGAGTACATACATCGAGCAAGCAAGGATTGATTAGGTCGCAATGGCTTCGCACATTCCACAGCAGAGTTATTCCGTTACGCAAAGGCGTGACGGAATATCCTAAAGACGTACGACTAGGTCTTCGTATCACTGTCAGGGCGGGAGACACCCCGTACAAACTGTGCAATGATACTCTTCACGCAGAGACTCTCACGTACGGCGCAAGTTGCCGCCGGCAGCGCTGCACGCGGCTGTCGGGAGGACGACGGTTCAATCCCGCGTCCGGCCATCCTGATTTAGGTTTTCCGTGATTTCCCTAAATCGCTCCAGGCAAATGCCGGGATGGTTCCTTTGAAAGGGCACGGCCGGCCTCCTTCCCCGTCCTTCGCTACTCCGATGAGACCGATGACCTCGCAGTTTGGTCTCTTCCCCCAAACAACACAACCAACACCACGCCGCTGTCAGCAGGCGGCGGAACAGCAGTTCGAAATTTTGTAGTACACGGAGCAACGATTTGCTCAAAATTCTCTACAAAGGCCGTTCTTAACTCGTCTAGTTCGACTAAAACAGTTACTCCACCAGCCAAAGTCAGTAGTACAGCCCAGAGTGCGTGGGGTGACCGGGGCCTGTCCCTTCCCCCCCCCCCCCCCCCCCATCCAACCTCCACCCCCCTCTTGTTGGACAGCGCTTGTCAACCAGCGTGTACAAGTAGCCTCTCTCTTAGCTGTTCCATTAAAAATGAGGGGCGGGATGAATAATTATTTCGAACGTTCTCGCCTTGTTCATTTGGTCCTTACGCGAAACAAAAGAACACCGCCCAAGAAATTACTCACCCCTAGAAAATGTCACACGTGTTGTCGTGTAGCACCGCCTCTACACTCGATATTGGCCTCCATTCGACGATGAAGACTGTCCATAAGTTCCCTCAGATATCCCATATGCAGCTGAAGCCACTCATTCACGAGGCGGGGGTCGAGGGTCATCCGCCTTCTGACTTGTTTGATGCGGTTCGCCACAAATTCCTCGCCTGTTGTGAGCGTGGGGTTGATCTGATATTCTGTTATTCTGCGCTACGGATTAATCTGAGATGTACCCTTCACCCTGTGGCTCCTGCAAGATGCAATTTCCACCCCCACACTACTACAGAAGTCAGACAGACGCTCCTAACGTTCTAAAGAGAAATGCCTGAAAAATTTTCAGCAATAAATATCTTCTGGAGTCGTCTGCTGTAAGGAACTGACACAAAAATTCACAAAATTTCTTATGTAACTAGCGGTATACTTGGGTACTGGAGTAGTGCTAGTTAGTGTAAGAAAAACATGAAACTAACGAAAATTATTATTTATTTTGCAAAAATTCTGAGAAATCACAATCACACTTTTAGTTATGAATTGAACAAATTATATCCTGGTTCTCTTCGGAATGTGAAGTTACCTCTCAAGGATAGGATTCGCTAATGAAATTTCTATACAAAGTTTAAGATTGTTATTGACTTGGCAGAATGGCTGAAAGGCGCGCCTACTCAACTTGAATAATTATCCTTTAGAATGTTGCTAGGTACGGTCGAGGCAGTCGCGTGTGAAATGCAGTGAAGTGTACTGTTGTGAAGGAAATATGGGGCTCGCAATAGCTGTAGTGCACAATACCGTAAGCTCCGGTGCCTGCTGTCTGCGCCGCTCGCTGCTAACAAATAAGGTAACTCTCGTTCTATCTGGATTGACCTTCGCCAATCAAACTCTCCCTACGCCTTGATGAAGTCAAGAATTCCTATTCGCCCCTAGTCTAACTATTGGTGTGGTACACCGGTCAGATAACCAGTCCACCGCGATGCCACTCAAAAATTCGCTCGCAGGCGTTTAACTATAACTCTGTCCTTTCACACCGCACAATAAGTGTGTCAGCCAACACAGTGAACAACGCTTAATCGCAAGGACTCAATATAGAGTCTCACTTCGATTCGCTCTCGACAGAGGTGCTCTCCCAGTGAAGTACTGAGGAGAGACTTGTTCCTCGCTCCAAGAGCGACAACGGAACGGCGCCTCTTCACGTCAAACATGAAGGGGTATATCTTTCGGTCTCTTCCATTACTCCTTCAGCTCAAGGCGTCAGAAACATCGTCTGCCAATCAGCTTTGCTCTTCTAAAAAGGGAGAATGACGTTTCTTTTAAGGCGACCAATCCGGAAATCTGCAGTATCAGCGTTTGGCGTTTGCTGTCTCCCTGTGAAAATCTCTGAAACTCCGTGCTATGTGTAAAGAATGCGTAGGTTGGACGCTCCCACACAATGTAGCGGGATTTGCTTTTAAGCCGAACATGGGGTCGTTCCCCCTTTCACTCAGGCACATGCTGTCTGCTCCATGGGCGGCCGAGGTTGACTCGTCCTCTGAAGGGACTGGCTTCCTGGTGTGTGGTCTGTCTCTCTCGCACTAAAAGCTACTGCAACCGTCGTGTCTGGAATGTATGTGTGTACGCCAGCCTCGAGTATTTCAACCCCAGTGTGCACTTGTTATTTGCATATCGTTTACATAAATTCATACAACATTGACTTTATCTTATCGAGTTCAGGTTCGAATGAAGCGTCTTGATGTGCAGAATATGATTGTGAGGGCGGAATATGTAAGCAACGATGGTCAGGAGACCACAACGTCTTACACTGTACTATCCACTTCATCACTGAATCGCACTCGAATCCTATGTCCCCAATTATTTGTTGGACGTATTCCAATCTCCGTCGTCCCCTACAGTTTTTATGCTCTGCAACTTTCTCTAGCAACGTGGAAATTGTTCCCCGATGCCTCAAAACATGTCCTACCATCCTTATTGTCAATGTTTTGCATGTACTCTTCTTCTCGTCGATTCTGTGGGGAACCTCCTGATTTCTTATCTTATCTCTTCACCTAATGTTTAACTTTTCTCTGTAGCAGCATGTCGCAAAAGTTTCGACAGTCCATGATTCCTTACGATACAATATCGTGTTCGACGCGTACATTCTCAGAAATTTCTTCCTCAGATTAAGATTGATGTTTATACTAGCCGACTTCTCTTGATTATGAATGCCCACTTCGCCTGTGTTTGTCTGCTTTTTATGTGCTCCTTGCTTCGTTGATCAGGGTTATTTCGTTCACAAGGTATCAGAATTCCATAAATTCGTCTCCTTCGTGGTCTCTAATTTTGATCTTAACTGAATCACTGATCTCAGTTCGCTTCTCCTCATTACTTTCGTCTTTCTTCGCAATAGTATGTGCGCATCAGACTGCACTTTTCATTTAACAGCTCCTGCAGTTCATCTTCGCTTTCACTGAGGATTGCAATGTCACCGCGAATCTTAACATTGATACCCCTTCACCCTGAACCTTGATCTCACTCCTGAACCTTTCTTTTATTTTCTTAATTCCTTCTTAGATGTACAGATTCAACGGTAGCGGCGAAGGACCACATTTCCCTCATACACATTCCAGTCCAAAAACTTTGATTTTCGTCTTCCATTCTGTACAGATTGTACATTACCCGCCCTTTCTTATAGCTATTTCAAAAAGTCTGAGACATTATCCAAGCCATTGTGATTGTGTGATATAGCGGGCCATTCTAGGTGCGACAGTTGGCGTGAGTGATCATTATTCCACTAACGTACGTGTGTAACCTGTGAACATGGGTGCCATGGAAGAGAGTAGTTTCCACAGCGTGCTCTTCATGAATATGTAGAAGAAGAGGCAACAATTGTCCGGCGAAAATACTGAAATTACAATTGTAACGCTTTCATCTTGGCCCTATGGATTAGGATCTTTGTACGGCTGCTGTTGTTATTCCGTGCTACATGGCTGAGAAGGTCCATCATTCCTTGTAGACCATAGGACAGTTCGTTTTGATGCACCAACAAATTAGGCATCTTCATTCACGATATGGTTATGACAACGTCCAAACACGATAGTTCCTTTCTCCACGACGATCCATTGTGCTGGTTCAATAAAACCGCCTGGGAGGCACACACTTTATGTCCATTACTTATGACTACTTGCTACCAGTTCTATACTATCCTCAGCTCTGCAAAGCGGCCAGTGTGCTCCTTTAAGGGTTTGTTTAATTTTTTCCGCGGCGAGACCACAATCGAAGCAATTCATTTGCCTCAGTCTCTCTCCTGACTACTGGTTTCCCTAAATTTTCGCAACAGTGTTTCCCGGAAATAACGTTCTTTCCCTTCCTTTTAAGTCCCAAGGCCGTCGACGCAATGACCCCGTGTTCACTGTACCATCGCTTATGACCCCGACAGCACACGTCTCAGCTGCTCCTTGGCGTCTCTCACTCGAAATCACATGTGTGGGCGAAGGCACGAAGCTCGCAAATTCTCCTCCGCTTCGACACGGATAATTTTAACCGCCTTAGTACCGGTTTTTGTTTATATCTTACTCTATCGCCACTTGTTTTGCTCTCGAGACAGCAGCATATTTTAATACCTGCTTTTGGGTTGAAGATTGTATCCGCTAAATTTATCACAAGCGTACGTTGCCCCTTTCTCGTTTCAAACGCTGTCGGCTGCTCTCCTGCACTGTTATGACGTCTTATACACAAGGAGATTCACGAGAAATGGTAAATATACCAGGAGAACGTTGTTACGGGATATTCCAATTTAAAAAGATCATATAAACATGTGGCAGTTTGATTGGCTGTAGAGACACAGCTGGTGAATCTCGCGTACTCTACCGATATGAAAGCAGATAAACTGTTCCTATAACTGATATCGGAATCGAGAGCGGCTGCAGAGTCAGGGCGACCGTGTGTCACAACCCAAGCGTTTACAGCTATGCCTCATATACACTGCCTGAAGAAAAAAGTGTAGCGCCCAGAAGGTACGGACGGATCTCGATGTAACTTCGTGCAAGTAGCCCTACACGCCATCGGCGGGTATGTAAACGATTACTGCTGCAGTTCACGTTGACAGGATGGCCACCAGAGTGCATTGGTGTTGTTCCTGTTCAGTCTTGTTACCAGGTCTAGTTGGATGTACAGTGGGCCTGAACAGCGTTAAATGCTGAGCAATCACTGTGAAGGACACGGAGGAGCCACATCGTAATGTGAGAGAGGTTTGTGAGCAGCTGACAGAGACTGAGAACAGCTCATTGTGGGTCTCCATCTAATCGTGCAATATCCAGGTTTATTGGGGAGTCGTATGTGACAGTGGCTCAAAGTTGGATTGCGTGGGAACGCGAGGGCAGGCATACACGTCAAGGTTCTGATTGATCACATCTGACAGGCTCAAGGCAGGTTCACTGTATTGTGCACCAAGCATACCGTAACAACTTCGCAGATGCGCCTGCCATCTGGGAAGAGGTAACGCACTCCCTGTAGCTTTCTTAGTCATCTCCCAGCATTGGTTGGAGACTACCAGCAGACGGACTGGAGAATCACTGTGCCACGTGTAGCTAATGAGGATATATTGAGTAGAATTGCGAAGAAGGAGGTTTGTGAGACAACTTGCTTTCCTAGCAGGAGAGTTGAAGGGGAAGGACTGGAGAGGTTTAGGGAAAGGGGTACAGTTTAGAAAAGTCACCCAGTTCCCCATCCGGCAAGCCTCAGACATCAAGGACTCATCAATTTAGTATTGGTAAAAACTGTAGACGGAGACCAAGGGATGAATACAAGAAGCAGGTTGAAACGGGCGAAGATTGCAGTTCTTAAGCAGAGATGAAGAGGCTTGTACAGGATAGTGTAGCGTGGAGACCACTACATGCATCAACATGGTATTAATTTCGTCTTTTCGTACTGGAAGCTACTCTTATTTATAAAAAAACAACACAAACGGATTCGTTAAGAATACCACCAGATAGGACAGTGCTTGTATGTGGTTTCTACAACGCGAGTTTTAGGACAAGCAGACTTGAAATTTTATGAAGTATTCCACGTACAATAGGCGAACATTACCTCACTTATATAATTTTCACCAGGAGCAGGTTTCACCTCCGCAGAGGCGGTTGCTAAAGCACGCTTGTGAAGCGTCGTTCGTTTCAATCCTGATGTAAGACGAATTAAAGTGCAGAGAGAAGAAACATAAACTTTAGGGTTTGCCGAGACGGCTAAAGACTTGGAAGAGCAATTTATCAAAATGTGTACGTCTCGAAAAGAGATTGGAAGATGACCGTCTATGAAAGTAAAATCGGGATAACAAAATGTGATTGAAATAAATAGGGCGATGCTGAGGAAATTAGATAAGGAAATGGGAAACTAAAAGTAGTAGGTGAGCTTTTTTTCTTTTTTATTTGGGCTGAAAAACAGCTCATGATGGCCGAAGTAGAGAGGATCTTGAAAGACGTGCACTTCATTCTCCATTCAGTGCTCGCATATCATATTTCCAATCCCAGCATTCTGGTATTCGGTAATATAATAATTCAGGCAATATTAATAATTTCTATGGGTTGCCTCATCTATGTGACGATTTTTACAGTTTGTCTCACACTGTGGAACGTCCCCTTTGAACAATTATACACGACTGTCCTTAAACTGATACACAATATTTTTTTTTTTAGCGCAACGCAATCTGACTTTCAAAAATCCCTACAAAAGAATGGCCCTGACTAACATTAAACTATACCTTTCACAAATCACTTACCTCACAAAAATCTTCGCTGCTCAAGCTACTGCAATACAGCGAGCGCCACTACTGCGAGCTAAATAAAAGATTAAAACTATGGAAGGCACTAACTACTGATAGGGATAGTTAGCAAATGAAAGATATTAGTAGAGAACAAACAATGTATTTACCTTGATATCATCATATATAAATATAGCAGTTCATGACAAATTACAAATCTCCGCCATCTCTCTCCCCACATCCACCACTGCTGGCGGCTCACCTCCAACTGCTCAATGCTACGCGCTGTTCACATCCAGCTGCCGCTGCCCAACACTACAATGGCAGACAACAATGCAAACTAGACACAGACTGCACAAAGCACAGCCAGTGATTTTCATACAGAGGTGGCGTTACCAATAAAAAAACCTAAACAGCCTACTTACATAGCCAAAAATCCCTACAAAAGAATGGCCCTGACTAACATTAAACTATACCTTTCACAAATCACTTACCTCACAAAAATCTTCGCTGCTCAAGCTACTGCAATACAGGAGCGCCACTACTGCCAGCTAAATGAAAGATTCAAACTACTGAAGGCACTAACTACTGATAGGGATAGTTAGCAAATGAAAGATATTAATAGAGAACAAACAATGTATTTACCTTGATATCATCATGTATAAATATAGCAGTTCATGACAAATTACAAATCTCCGCCATCTCTTTCCCCACATCCACCACTGCTGGCGGCTCACCTCCAACTGCTCAATGCTACGCGCTGTTCACATCCAGCTGCCGCTGCCCAACACTACAATGGCAGACAACAATGCAAACTAGACACAGACTGCACACAGCACAGCCAGTGATTTTCATACAGAGGTGGCGTTACCAATAAAAAAACCTAAACAGCCTACTTACAACTGATCTATGAGAGGAGCTTGGCGCCAGGAATTTTCTTTATTTATGGGCGAGGACAGCAGTCATCCTAGCAGCCATGATGGCTTCCCGTTTCCCATCCTTTTTCCGATCGCCAGGATAGCACGTGGTGTCGTTTGAAGGTTCAGTAGTGGCCAAAGTTTCTCCTGTTCTCAGTTCAACAACCTTTTTTACCAACCTCATAACTGCTATTTCTGCTAGATTTAAGCGTTGCGAGGTCGCCTCCCTGAGAAATTCCGGCCCTATGATTGGCCAGTTCAGGTGCCCGCCCGTTTTCCGCGGGTGGCCGCCAACCGCCCTCCGCGGATGGGTGGTGGACAAAGAGGCAGTAGGGCAGTTCTAGCGTGACCGTGCCGGAGACCGGAGGTGCTGCTTCCAGGAGATGAAGTTCGGTAAGCATGAGCGCCGACATGCACTGTAGACTCGCTCCCTCCGGCCCAGAGGGAACCTTATAGGTCATTGTGAATAGTTTCGCGTCTTGCGGGTTTTATTCCTTTAATACGGGAGGCTACCTAGCGATTTAGGCACAGTATCGTGTTTCTTAGTCTTCGGCTAATTCATGGTGGTGGTCGTTGCATGCCTGCAACCCGTTCCTTTGGTAAATTGGACCCCATTTGATAATACGGGGATCGCTCCTAAAATTCCTTTTCTCCTGCTATCGTGGCTTGTTATGAACGTACGTTGGGGCAGGCTGCTGAACTCGAATCTTTCTTCCTCCACCCCCATTTGGTTGTATTATTATTCAATTTTCAACTGTTTAGTAAATGAGTCCTTTAATCTTACATTCTCCCTTTCATTACGTGAAATCACCCCTAGTATCACAGAATAATGCAGAACTATAACGGTTGCTATAAGGTCGCGCAGGTTTCGCGCAATTAACGGTAGCATAAAGATTCAATATCGCGCGCCTGGCACGACCATTGCACGCATGGCACCGATAATAGTAATAATCATTTTCAATTATTCTCCATTGATAAACTGGGAAGTGTTCACGGGTCAGTGTGAGTACGTGAGCACTAAATCCACTTGATGTGGTGGAAGTACTGGCCTCTGTTTTACCTTGCTGGTTTAGAGAAAATATCAAAAATCACAGCCCCTACAACAAGGAACAGTAACCTGCAAAATAACGTGCCACCGCTTTTAATATAAACAGCAGACTGGGAGTAACAAGAAAAGAATTTGTGTAAAAGGGGAATTTGCTAGAATCCAATACAAATTTCAGTGTTAGGGACTTTTTTCTGAAGTATTTATAGTTTACTCTTGTATGGAAGTGAAACATGGATGATAGGCAATTCAGTCAAAAAGAAGATAGAAGATTTTGGAATGAGGTGCTACAAAAGAATGCTAAAGATTGGATGGGTAGATCGCGTAACTAATGAGTAGGTACTCAATAGCATGGGGGACTGATGACCTTAGCTGTTTAGTCCCCCTTAAACATCCCAACAACCACCACCACCACCACCACCACTCAATAGAACTGGGGAGAACACAAATGTATGGGACAGCTTGACTAGAAAGGGGGATCAGCAGTGGGACACATTCTGGGGCATCAAGGAAGGGATCATCAGTTTGGTAACAGAGGGAAGTGTGGGGAGTAAAAATTTTAGAGGGACGAGAAGGCTTTGAGCACAGTAAGCAGCTTCAAATGGACGCAGGAAGCGGTATTTATGCCAAAATGAGGGGCCTTGTATAGGACAGACTGCCAAGAGAGCTGCATATAGTTCTCTAACTGAAGATCATGAACAAAGTCACTGCACCTGTTCAGACTGGACACTTGCTGCTATTTCATTTTCGACTGGAAGCTCTCCATACCAGCATCCTATCCAAAGTCCTCGAGAAATTCTTAAGATTTATTTATTTATTTCCTTTCCTTCCCTCCCCCTCAATATTTCTGTAGAATTTTTTTCCATTTCCGCATGCACTTAATCCTGCCGCTCCCTAAGCCAGCTGGGATATATTTTTTTTTCAGCAGTTTCAACCAAGAAGAGGATAGGCTTTGCAAATACGGCTGGGTGCGTCCTCCGGCGCTGAGCTGTTAAAAAGGCGACTCACTCGCCGAGCGCTGCAGACGCCAGGCGCTCATTCAGTCGGCACAGACTTTTCTGGAGAGAGTCAGAGAGGAGCACAGACTGCCCGTAAAACTTGGTTGGGCGGTTTATGGGCGCTTGCGAGCGGCCCGCATCGCTACTCAGCGCGCCAGTGTGTGTTCTCTCCCTCAGAGTCCAACAACTGCGCACATTAAACAGTATCCAGCACTACCACGGCGCTGTAAAACTAACTCAAACACATTAATTCTGTTTTGGCGCCACGTTCGTGCTGGTGTTCATCGCGCTCGCATCCGCCACAACATAAAAGGTAAGCAGCTGCAATTAATATCCCGTGCTGGCAATGTCCAACAAATACTGAGGTTACAGCGGACCCGCGTACGACATAAACGACGGGTAATCGTAAAGTTTTAACCACTACCTCGGAAAAATCAAACCGCAAGCAGCTGCAACACAGCAAAACATGCTGTCATATTGGTTCAGGGTGTCAAAGCAGAAGCGTACCCGATATTTCTCTTAATCGAGTTTGATATCAGTCTCGTATCGCTCCGCCAATTCTGCTACCGAACGGGCTATACTGGATCAATGTACCTAAAAAGTGAATTAGCCAAGCAACGAGTTCCCTGATTTTACAGCCTACCCTGACAATTATTTCGCTCAACATCGAAGGAGTTACAGTCACCAAACTATATCTAACTGTAGAACTCATCAGAACTAACAGTTGCGACATCCTTTGTTTACAAGAGACACATATGGACCCCTCTTAAAATAAGCCCGATATGGCAGGTATGCAGCTGGTAAACGAGACAGCACATGAAAAGTACGGAACTGCCATTTTCATAAGAGAAGGTTTCAGTCGTACAATTCATCACAATAATATTGAACTCATAGCTGTAGAATTGTGCAACACCAAAAAAATCTCTCCAGCTATACAAATACCCACATAAACATTTGAGCATTAATACTCCTTCCCTATCACACACAAGAGACAGAAACGACGCAGTTGTTTTAGGGGATTTTAACTGCCATAGTACACAGTAGGGCTTCAATGAACTTGCTGAAGATGGTGATTTCCTTGAACCGTGGGCGGGGGATAACCAGATGCGTTGGTACATGACCCCAGACAACCACCACTCTTTAATAGCGGACGATGGAGGAAGTGTTATAATCCTGATCTGACATTTGTAAGCAAAGAATTCTGAATCCTGTTCCGAGATCACAACAGAGAACAGTTAAAATGGAAATAACACCTGCTGTCCAGCTCGTAGAAATAACATTCACAAGAAGATTTAACTCCAAAGAGCAAACTGGGAAGATTACAGGAACAAACTCAACGAATTGCTAAAATTGATTGAACCCTAAATGATACTTGCTGGAAGATAACCAGCTGCCTGAGACCTACTAGAGTGGACCAGGTTTATTCATTGCCAGGTACTGCGCCATCAAATGTCAGAAGATTATTCCTGAGCTCGAAAGAAAAGAACGAACAGTACAATGACCAGCGTCACTCGCTACACAACCATAAAACCTTGCCCAAAAGGCTTAATTATATACGACGTTTCATATAATCAGTACAACCAACTCCAACTTCCATAAAATCATTATGGCAAAAAGAATATCCAGAAGCGCTCATAACGGAGTAAGCTCCACCACCTGGACTGGCAACACTGGAAGACACTGAACCGCTTTTGTAGGGGCACGGGGAGATCAAAACAATTTATGAATTTCTGAAAAGGTGGAATTACAGACTCTGACAGGTGTGAGTGTCATGAAACACAAACAGCGGAACGCCTTCTAAAATGCCCGTCGGTGGATGCACCGAGAAAATGCACTCAAGAGCAGCCTACACCGAATTCTGGATGCGCGCAAGATGATATATCTTCTGTTTTGATTATGTATATATGTTTTGACTAGCATCCTTTATATTAAGATATCTATTTTGCATTTTATACTATTTACATAACTTTTTTCAGGTGCTATATACACTCCTGGAAATGGAAAAAAGAACACATTGACACCGGTGTGTCAGACCCACCATACTTGCTCCGGACACTGCGAGAGGGCTGTACAAGCAATGATCACACGCACGGCACAGCGGACACACCAGGAACCGCGGTGTTGGCCGTCGAATGGCGCTAGCTGCGCAGCATTTGTGCACCGCCGCCGTCAGTGTCAGCCAGTTTGCCGTGGCATACGGAGCTCCATCGCAGTCTTTAACACTGGTAGCATGCCGCGACAGCGTGGACGTGAACCGTATGTGCAGTTGACGGACTTTGAGCGAGGGCGTATAGTGGGCATGCGGGAGGCCGGGTGGACGTACCGCCGAATTGCTCAACACGTGGGGCGTGAGGTCTCCACAGTACATCGATGTTGTCGCCAGTGGTCGGCGGAAGGTGCACGTGCCCGTCGACCTGGGACCGGACAGCAGCGACGCACGGATGCACGCCAAGACCGTAGGATCCTACGCAGTGCCGTAGGGGACCGCACCGCCACTTCCCAGCAAATTAGGGGCACTGTTGCTCCTGGGGTATCGGCGAGGACCATTCGCAACCGTCTCTATGAAGCTGGGCTACGGTCCCGCACACCGTTAGGCCGTCTTCCGCTCACGCCCCAACATCGTGCAGCCCGCCTCCAGTGGTGTCGCGACAGGCGTGAATGGAGGGACGAATGGAGACGTGTCGTCTTCAGCGATGAGAGTCGCTTCTGCCTTGGTGCCAATGATGGTCGTATGCGTGTTTGGCGCCGTGCAGGTGAGCGCCACAATCAGGACTGCATACGACCGAGGCACACAGGGCCAACACCCGGCATCATGGTGTGGGGAGCGATCTCCTACACTGGCCGTACACCACTGGTGATCGTCGAGGGGACACTGAATAGTGCACGGTACATCCAAACCGTCATCGAACCCATCGTTCTACCATTCCTAGACCGGCAAGGGAACTTGCTGTTCCAACAGGACAACGCACGTCCGCATGTATCCCGTGCCACCCAACGTGCTCTAGAAGGTGTAAGTCAACTACCCTGGCCAGCAAGATCTCCGGATCTGTCCCCCATTGAGCATGTTTGGGACTGGATGAAGCGTCGTCTCACGCGGTCTGCACGTCCAGCACGAACGCTGGTCCAACTGAGGCGCCAGGTGGAAATGGCATGGCAAGCCGTTCACAGGACTACATCCAGCATCTCTACGATCGTCTCCATGGGAGAATAGCAGCCTGCATTGCTGCGAAAGGTGGATATACACTGTACTAGTGCCGACATTGTGCATGCTCTGTTGCCTGTGTCTATGTGCCTGTGGTTCTGTCAGTGTGATCATGTGATGTATCTGACCCCAGGAATGTGTCAATAAAGTTTCCCCTTCCTGGGACAATGAATTCACGGTGTTCTTATTTCAATTTCCAGGAGTGTATTTTATTGCTGAAAGCAAGGGGAAACTACAGCCGTAATTTTTCCCGCGGGCATGCTGGTTTACTGTATGATTAAATGATGATGGCGTCTTCTTGGGTAAAATATTCCGGAGGTAAAATAGTCCCCCATTCGGATCTCCGGGCGGGGACTACTCAGGGGGACGTCGTTATCAGGAGAAAGAGTACTGGCGTTCTACGGATCGGAGCGTGGAATGTCAGATCCCTTAATCGGGCAGGTAGGTTAGAAAATTTAAAAAGGGAAATGGATAGGTTAAAATTAGATATAGTGGGAATTAGTGAAGTTCGGTGGCAGGAGAAACAAGACTTTTGGTCAGGTGAATACAGGTTTATAAATACAAAATCAAATAGGGGTAATGCAGGAGTAGGTTTAATAATGAATAAAAAAATAGGAGTACGGGTAAGCTACTACAAACAGCATATTGAACGCATTATTGTGGCCAAGATAGACACGAAGCCTACGTCTACCACAGTAGTACAAGTTTATATGCCAACTAGCTCTGCAGATGACGAAGATGAAATGTATGAGGAGATAAAAGAAATTATTCAGGTAGTGAAGGGAGACGAAAATTTAATAGTCATAGGTGACTGGAATTCGAGAGTAGGAAAAGGGAGAGAAGGAAACGTAGTAGGTGAATATGGATTGGGGCGAAGAAATGAAAGAGGATGCCGCCTGGTAGAATTTTGCGCAGAGCATAACTTAATCATAGCTAACACTTGGTTCAAGAATCATAAAATAAGGTTGTATACATGGAAGAACCCTGGAGATATTAAAAGGTATCAGACAGATTATATAATGGTAAGACAGAGATTTGGGAACCAGGTTTTAAATTGTAAGACATTTCCAGGGGCAGATGTGGATTCTGACCACAATCTATTGGTTATCAACAGTAGATTAAAACTGAAGAAACTGCAAAAAGGTGGGAATTTAAGGAGATGGGACCCGGATAAACTGAGAGAACCAGAGGTTGTAAAGAGTTTCAGGGAGAGCATAAGGGAACAATTGAAAGGAATGGGGGAAAGAAATACAGTAGAAGAAGAATGGGTAGCTTTGAGAGATGAAATAGTGAAGGCAGCAGAGGATGAAATAGGTAAAAAGACGAGGGCTAGTAGAACCCCTTGGGTAACAGAGGAAATATTGAATTTTATTGATGAAAGGAGAAAATATAAAAATGCAGTAAACGAAACAGGCAAAAATGAATACAAACGTCTCAAAAATGATATCGATAGGAAGTGCAAAATGACTAAGCAGGGATGGCTAGAGGACAAATGTAAGGATGTAGAGGCTTATCTCAGTAGGGGTAAGGTAGATACTGCCTACAGGAAAATTAAAGAGACCTTTGGAGAAAGGAGAACCACTTGCATGAATGTCAAGAGCTTTGATGGAAACCCAGTTCTAAGCAAAGAAGGGAAAGCAGAAAGGTAGAATGAGTATATAGAGGGTCTATACGAGAGCGATGTACTTGAGTACAATATTATGGAAATGGAAGAGGATGTAGATGAAGTTGAAATGGGAGATATGATACTGCGTAAGAGTTTGACACGACACTGAAAGACCTGAGTCGAAACAAGGCCCCGGGAATAGACAACATTCCATTAGAACTACTGACAGCCTTGAGAGAGCCAGTCCTGACAAAACTCTACCATCTGGTGAGCAAGATGTATGAGACAGGTGAAATACCCTCAGACTTCAAGAAGAATATAATAATTCCAATCCCAAAGAAAGCAGGTGTTGACAGATGTGAAAATAAGCGAACTATCAGTTTAATAAGCCACAGCTGCAAAATACTAAAACGAATTCTTTACAGACGAATGGAAAAACTGATAGAAGCCGACCTCGGGGAAGATCAGTTGGGATTCCGTAGAAATACTGGAACACGTGAGGCTATACTGACTCTACGACTTATCTTAGAAGAAATATTAACGAAAGGCAAACCTACGTTTCTAGCATTTGTAGACTTAGAGAAAGATTTTGACAATGCTGATTGGAGTACTCTCTTTCAAATTCTGAAGGTGGCAGGGGTAAAATACAGGGAGCGAAAGGCTATTTGCAATTTGTACAGAAACCAGATGGCAGTTATAAGAGTCGAGGGGTATGAAAGGGAAGCAGTGGTTGGGAAGGGAGTGAGACAGGGTTGTAGCCTATCCCCGATATTATTCAATCTGTATATTGAGCAAGCAATAAAGGAAACAAAAGAAAAGTTCGGTGTAGATATTAAAATCCATGGAGAAGAAATAAAAACTTTGAAGTTTTCCGATGACATTGTAATTCGGTCAGAGACAGCGAAGGACCTGGAAGAGCGTAGAGTGGAATGGGCAGGGTACTGAAAGGAGGATATAAGATGAACAAAAAGAAGATAATGGAATGTAGTCGAATTAAATCAGGTAATGCTGAGGGAATTAGACTAGAAAATGAAACAAAGTAGTAGAAGAGTTTTGCTATTTGGGGAGGAAAGTAACTGATGATGGTCGAAGTAGAGAGGATTTAAAATGGAGACCGGCAATGGCAAGGAAAGCGTTTCTGAAGAAGAGAAATTTGTTAACATCGAGTATAGATTTAAGTGTCAGGAAGTATTTTCTGAAAATATTTGTATGGAAGTGAAACAGGGACGATAAACAGTTTAGACAAGAATAGAACAGAGGCTTTCGAAATGTGGTGCTACAGAAGAATGCTGAAGATTAGATGGATAGATCACGTAAGTAATGAGGAGGTACTGAATACAAGTGGGGAGAAGAGGAATTTGTGGCACAACTTGACTAGAAGATGGGATCGGTAGGTAGGACACGTTCTGAGGCATCAAGGGATCACTAATTTAGTTTTGGAGAGCAGGGTGGAGGGTAAAAATCGTAGAGGAAGACCAAGGGATGAATATACTAAGAGGATTCAGCAGGATGTAAGTTGTAGTAGGTACTGGGAGATGAAGAAGCTTGCACAGGATAGGGTAGCATGGAGAGCTCCATCAAACCAGTGTCTGGAGTGAAGACCGCAACAACAACAGTTCGTACGCGAATGAATAAAAAAACTTAGTTCAGTCTCAGGCTGCTAACAGTCGATAGTAACGACCAAGTTGCGACTGTGTTGGGAGCTCTCGCACATTCATCTCGCCGAATGCCAGCCAAGGCTACACGTTACAAAAAACAATACAGAAATGTAGCTTTAAAAACATATGTTCTCAAACTTTGATTATGCTAGTGAACTTTGAAAATTTAAAGCATGTAAACAACGCAATAAATCCACGAACGTGATCAACTGTGAATTTTTAAACGAACTGCTACACTTGACTTAGGTTCAATAATCGTTTTTAAGTTTTATTTCCTGTTTCTTCACTTTGAGAAGTACTAGCCAGTGGCAGTTTTGCTGGTCATTTTTGTTCGTAATCAACAGAAATTATCCAAGTTTTGTAGTATCAAAATTGGTGAGTTTAGAATCTTGCCCCGTCTGGTAAAAATTTCTATGGATACCCAAGCTAGATGCTGGTGTTATCCTTCTCTACGTATTCACCCTCCAATCTGACATATTTTTCCCAAAGATGGATTACTTGCTGGTGGCCTTTGGTGTAAAAGTCTACATTTTGGATGTTTAGAAAACGTTTCCCCTTTACAGATTATGTCGTTGCTGTTCTTGGAAATACCTATCACAGAATAGTTTTTCCCTTCGAGAAAAGAGGGAGGACCTGTGCGGTGCGTTGCCAGGAGAATACAGGGGTGAGGAAAATTTTAATATCCCAAAGAAGCAGCGTCTGTAGCTGTGCTGTGCAGAAGGAGCTGGGCATTATTGCGGGGTAAAAACCAACCCCTCGGACAACTTCCCACGAAGCTTCAAGTTGACAGCCACCTGTAACCTCATGAGGAGATTTCGGTAGTGGAACGTTCCAACGTAGCGTTCGCGGCTAACCGACCGCTTTCAACGAAGTGGGGCCAGAGCCGTTCCTCAGCTAAGTAACGCAGCTTCACATGGTACCACCGTACTTAACTTTTTATGTTTAACCGTGCCTTATTCTGACACGTATTAGTTTATTTCATGCTTCTGAAGAAGGTTATATTACTCTAGCTGAAACCTTGGTAAAGACCTGTAACATTTCGCAACTGAGGCGGATTTTTGACGTATTAATTTATTACAGTTGCTAACAGGGCTGCAACATGTTAAAAATTCTTAAATTTTGATGCTTCCAAGCTCACTCATTAAAATCTATAGCGTACTTCCCGTTGACCTAGAACCATGAAATCTAGTACGAAGCAAGGTTTCACAGTAAAATCAAAGCACAAAATACGAAAATTGTTAATTTGTATCTGTATCACAGATTTTTTTGCCGTTTGTAATCCGCCTATCTGTCTGTCCGTCCGTCTGCCAAGACCCCTTTTTCTCAGGAACGGATTGACGTATCAAGTTGAAATTCATGTCGCACACTTAAGTACATATTTCCTTTGTGGTATAATAAATGTAATCTTCTAAGTCAATGCAACGAAAAGATACGGCCATTTAGGTAACATATTTGATGCTTACAAACTCACTCATAAAAACCTATAGGGTACTTCCCGTTGATCTAGAATCATAAAATTGGGCAAAAAGCTAGATTTCACAGCACAACTTAATCAAAATAGCTGGAAAGTGCTATTCTGTAATTATATTTGCCGATATTTTTTTGCTTTGTAATTTGCTGTCCGAATGTCTGTCTTTTCACCCGTCTGCTAATACACCTTTGTCTGAGGAACGGGTAGATATATCAACTTGAAATTTATGTTACATGTTACATGTTCGGTGCTGTAAAAACTTCAAGCTTCTAAGTCAATGCAATTAAAAGATAGGGCCATTTATGTCACATACTTTGATATTCGCAGACACGTTCATTAAAGTTTGCAGGTACTTCCCGTTGACCTAGGATCATGAAATTTGGCAAGAAGCAAGTTTTCACACTAAACGTAAAGGAAAAAATAATAAAATTGTTAATTTGTAGCTGTGTCACATAAAAAAATATTTCTTTAGTCATTTGTTGTCCGAGTTAAGACTTGAAATTAAAACTTTCTCGTAAGTCTCGCAAAACAGGAAAAAATCTTCAAGATTCTTGGCTACTGGGATGAATAAACTGTCTGGATACGTCATCAAGTTTGTACGGAACCCTCACATCGGAAGACTTACTCGCACCTGGCCAATTTTTACGTGTTATCGTTGTCTCTCAGTCTCCTCTTTCTGCCTTACAACCCATACATCGTTACAGGATACAGCAGTTTGGGTCTCCGCTTTTGTCGACGGTTATCAGTCCTCATGTTCTCACTGCTTGCGTTACTGGTATGTCTCTGGATCACAGTGATACACTCAGCATTCGGCTGTGGTGATTGAGCGGCTTGCAGAAACCACCTGCACTGGCCGGGCCCAACAGCAACATTTGCACTCGCTTCAGTCTGGAACCGTGCGACCGCTACGGTCGCAGGTTCGAATCCTGCCTCGGGCATGGATGTGTGTGATGTCCTTAGGTTAGTTAAGTTTAAGTAGTTCTAAGTTCTAGGGGACTGATGACCTCAGATGTTAAGTCCCATAGTGCTCAGAGCCAACGTTTGCACTGCTGTCACGGTTCGGCGAGTTTTTTGAACCCGACGGGGGCGATCATTGGCATGTTTAACATGTCGTGCAAGATGCTGAACACTGATCCGTGTCGGATTTTCCCATTTTCAACTATTTCTTCGACTGTGGTAGTGCCGGCTTTGGAGCACCAGTACCTCCACTACTTGTTGTTCCCGGTCCTAAACAGAGACAGTGTCTGCCACTTGTCTCTCCGTCATTCAAACTCGCCTGACCACACTGCAAGTGTCTGCGCCACGTAACCACGGAGTCATATGACGATGTGTTGTTGCCGTACACTTCCACCATCTCGGCAATAGATTGTCGTAGCGTTGTCCCGCTTCAACTGCAGTAAATCAAACACTGCACCATACTCCATTTCATGATTGGATTGCGCCATTTTATTTTGCCTCCTCTAGCGACGTTCTACCCTTCTGTGGCCCTAGCATTTCAGTGTGCACCAGGGTTGCAGACATGTACATGCAAACAAAACATAAAATTAATTGCGCAACTTAAATTTTTTGAGATGCTAATTAGGATCCCATGACTACCCCTCGTGACACATAACTTCGTAATGCTCACACATTAAAAGTTAAACAGCAACAGACAGTCTAACTTTGCGTTGTTATAGGTAATTGAAGTATGCGATTGAATTTAATTAACTGAAGACCTTCCTTTCTTTTTCTCTAAGAAAAAGTATCTGTACGTGTTCTTTCTACGTTCTTACTTCCAGGCCCTTTCGGTTCGCGCCACAGCCTCATTTTCCTCACTTTCTCTGGAGGTTCTTGTTGAGCTTCAACTAGACGTGTTCTTTGAGTGCTTCCTTATGAACATCCACCCGAATATTCCACTTTTAGTCCATTTTTGAAACTCTTCTTCTTCTACGCATACTTGTTGTTCAGGACTCTGTAACCTGACACGCTAGATATATCTGGAGACTGTCTTCTTGTTCTGGAGGTAGTTGCGCAGTTGACTGCCCGGTTTTTATCGGTATTTTTTCATCCATCCTGTACTGTGCCTGGAGAACGTCAACCGCAATATCGTCATTGTCGCCGACGTTCCCTCCACCCTTTGGTAGAATTTTCTCTGTGGCGTGTACGTTTCTGTCTGTCGTCTTTCGAGCCAGCACACTTGTTTCTCGTCTCGAAGTCTCCTCTCCAAGATCTGTGATTTCTTCACGTTCCAATACAGGTGACACATGGTTGTTTCACAGATCGATGACAACCAATACTTTGAATCTACGGTGTCTACCTTTTTAAGGTCTTGCTTGTTCAAATGATCAGTTGTTTTTAACTTTAATTGAGAGAAGAAGGTTGAACATTCTGTTGTCAGTTCTTATTATATGGGCATAAAATTTGAGTCGCCTCCTGCTAAAGGCGCCATGTAATTTCTCAGAATATTTGTACAACATTCGGAATTTTATTTTTACCCACTTTCCCTCTGTGCTGATTGGTTCGAAATTTTCTGTATTGGTAGTTAACAATCTGCTTCTAATGCACTGCTTTTTGCTACTCGTATCATTAAGATATTCAAGGAGACGAATTAGTTTTTAGTGTTGAAGCGACTATTATAGTCAAATCTAATGGAGATACGCCCCCAGCAGGAAACTAAATGTTATTTGTCCTGTATGGCCTTTATGAAGACTCATCCTTGAACCTTCAAGTTTGTGCATATCTATTTACCATGTCAATTACTATTTTATGTTGTACTTCTTTTATTCTCGCTTGGATTTTGACCCTTCACGTACCCAGCATTGTGTGCCTTTACGTTCAGTTATGTTTACGTGACAGCTGTTTGCTTAACCGTGTTCTGTTTACGCTTTAATATAAATTAAACAGCGTTGACGTATTCCATTTCATTTTATCAGCATACACAACCGAAAATTTTGGTAAACTTCTGGCCATTTACATTAAACTGAAACTGGAACTTATAGTTAAAGAAGCTGCAACATGTAAACGTATTACAGATCTTCTTGCAACGGAAATGAGTGTTTCCAGTGACAGTGGAAACGTGAACGGTTATTTGCATAGATTAGTGTTTATTTCGGCTGTATACACAATTTTAAGTGGATAAACAGCAAGCAGGGCATCTAACAGTGTGATATCTCACACAAGAGCTACACATGTAATTATGAGTCCTAAAAAGGAGCTCAGTAACTGGTAACCAATGTATGGCAAATACGCAGTTTGTTAAAAACAGCCGACCGCGGTGGCCGAGCGGTTGTAGGCGCTTCAGTCCGGAATCGCATGACTGCTGCGGTCGCAGGTTCGAATCCTGCCTCCGGGATGATGTGTGTGATGTCCTTAGGTTAGTTAGGTTTAAGTAGTTGTAAGTTCTAGGGGACTGATGACCTATGATGTTAAGTCCCATAGTGCTCAGAGCCATTTGAGCCATTTTTTCTTAAAAACAACTTCACAAATATTAAGTTACATCTTCATAAAATTTCAAAGCAATTCGATAATTGCATTCTTGCTTCAGATATACATAAATCTACAACTACAGGCGGTGGACAAAAATACGGAAACACCAACAATAAAAAAACAGTATCATGTCTAGAACGATGTAGGAAAAACATTGGCATTCAACACAGCATCTAGTCGCCTCGGAATGGATGAATACGTTCAGCACCACCTTTTAATCCTATTTGTTACGTGTCCCACACACTTGAACAGTATTCCAAGATTGATCTCCATTGTAGACCGACTACATTTTTCCAGTTTCCTGGCAATAAACCGATGTCTGCCACTTTTCCCGCAAAACAGGGGCAAGCTCAGATAACGATGACGGAAGCGAACACTGACCACCTATCCTTCTCTCCAAAGTAAATCACAGAGGTTCAACAATACTGAGATCTGGTGACTGTGTTGGTGAGGGGAGGTGCAGCAATTCATCCTCGTGCTCACAAAGCCAGTCCTGAGCGACGCGAGTTGAGTGGACAGGGGTCCCTGTCGCCCTGGAACACAGGATCACCATCGGGGAACAAATGTTGTTGTATAGAATGTGTCCGACGAGCCAAAATCGTCAGGTAATCGTTTGCAGAAACGCGACCTTGCAGAGTGACCATGGGGCCTATGAAATACCACGATAAGGCTGCCCAAATCATCACCGAACCAACGCCAGGTTTTTCTCGACAGCAAGCAGCCTGCATCGTATGCTTGGGACGGCGTACGCAAGACGTAAAATCGGCCAGAATCTACACACAGTGTGAAACAAGACTGACACGACCAAATGACTTTTTTTTTCGAGTGCACCACATCCTCCTGTTACGAACATTTCCATTACTGATGTGTGGTTTCCGAATTCCATCTCGCCGTGCAGTTCTCAGCTTATCGAGCTCCCGCGTGGTGGTTTGATCCTCACACGGTTCGCGAGTGCGACATTCAGTTCTGCGTGACTTCTGCAGCTGTCGTCCTCTTACTTTTCGCTACAATCCTCCTCAGTTACCGTCCGCCACGATCACTCAGTGCAGTCTTTCGTCCGCTTGTGACTTAGCGGATTATGTTCTTCTGCTTCCCCGGCAAGCGGTATAAATCTTCGCTACTGTGCCTCCTGAAACACCAAACACATCGGCTACCTCGGTTACTGGAGCGTCCGCCATACGAGCACCAACCATTCACCGACATTCAGATTCCCTTAGCTGCGACGTAATGCACTCACAGCTACACAGAATATTTTGCCGACGACGACTGACACTCGCAACGTGCTGAGGACATCGCACAGGTGCCGTTCCTGGTTAAACACAGCAGTGGAACCTGCAGGCTTGGCTTGCATATGCATTCAAGTTCAAACATGCCTTTCTCGTGGTGTATCCCTGTTTTTGTCTAACTCCTGTACGTCCTTCAGAAAACGCACAACACTGCTATCCTATTTGTTAGGCGTAAAGTCAAGCGCCGGCACGCCAGTCGGGAATGACAGAGCAGAGAGGGCTGTGAAGGAGACGTCAGCCAATTGCACGCTGATCGACCCCTCTTTACTACGGCAACGGGACATCAGCGGCCTCTAGGCGAAGAGAACATAAGTGCCGCTCCCGACTGGTGGCGGCCCACTACCACTGCAGCATTAACATTAGGCTCTTTAAGACCAGAGACTTACGAATTGTATATACTGAAGAACGTTGTTTATTTTGTTCGCCATTTGCTTGCGACACTTCTCTGGTATTGTCAAAGTTAGCTATTGTCATTGTTCATTTCGTAATAAAGCCCATTAATAAGATTTGCCTGAATCGTTCTCTGGCGATCCGATAGAGCAGGTTTCATAGACACCCCTTATTCGACGACTGGGCAGGATTCAACACTATTACTACAACATCTGTCAGCAAAAGCTGAATTTGATCAACTCACGCATTTGTAGCGATATGAAATCGAAAGATCACACGGGCCCAGTCGTATGATAGGTATCTGGCAAGACATGTACGTCTACGTCTACATCTACATCTACATCTATACTCCGCAAGCCACCTAACGGTGTGTGGCGGACCGTACCTTGAGTACCTCTATCGGTTCTCCCTTCTATTCCAGTCTCGTATTGTCCGTGGAAAGAAAGATTGTCGGTATGCCTCTGTGTGGGCTCTAATCTCTCTGATTTTATCCTCATTGTCTCTTCGCGAGATATACGGAGGAGGGAGCAATATACTGCTTGACTCCTCGGTGAAGGTATGTTCTCGAAACTTCAACAAAAGCCCGTACCGAGCTACTGAGCGTTTCTCTTGCAGAGTCTTCCACTGGATTCTATCTATCATCTCCGTAACGCTTTCGCGATTACTAAATTATCCTGTAACGAAGCGCGCTGCTCTCCGTTGGATCTTCTCTCTGTCTTCTATCAACCCTATCTGATACGGATCCCACACTGCTGAGCAGTATTCAAACAGTGGGCGAACAAGTGTCCTGTAACCTACTTCCTTTGTTTTCAGACTGCATTTCCTTAGGATTCTTCCAATGAACCTCAGTCTCGCATCTGCTTTACCGACGATTAATTTTATATGGTTCAAATGGCTCTGAGCACTATGGGAATTAACTTCTAGGGTCATCAGTCCCCTAGAACTTAGAACTACTTAAACCTAACTGACCTAAGGACATCACACACATCCATGCCCGAGGCAGGATTCGAACTTGGGACCATTGCGGTCTCGTGGTTCCAGACTGTAGCGCTTAGAACCGCTCGGCCACCACCGCCGGAAATTTTATATGGTCGTTCCATTTTAGATCACTCCTAATGCCTACGCCCGGATAATATATGGAATTAACTGCTTCTAGTTGCTGACCTGCTATATTGTAGCTAAATGGTAAAGGATCTTTCTTTCTATATATTCGCAGCACATTACACATATCTACATTGAGATTCAATTGCCATTTCCTGCACCATGTGTCAATTCGTTGCAGATCCTCCTGCATTTCAGTACAATTTTCCATCGTTAAAACCTCTCGATGTACTACAGCATCATCCGCAAAAAGCCTCGTCGGTTTATTGCCAGGATACTGGGAAAATACATTGAGTCTACAAGGGAGACCGCATCTTAGAAGTGTGTGGGCCCCGTGACGAGAAGGACTAACAGGTGATTTTAAACGTACACAGAGAAGGTCGGCACAAACAGCAATAGTTTTGTTAGATTTAAAGGAGAGCGTCACTTAGATGCCGAAAAACATGAATTGGCAGACACTCGAAGACAGACGCCAATCATCCCGAGTGAAACCTATTTACAGAGTTTTAAGAACCAGCATTACGTGAAGAATCGAGAGATATTCTTCAGTTTTCTAAGTATGTTTAACGTAGGCACGGCACGGACAAGACCAGACTCATGACTTTGGTAAAATGTTAAGTACCCTCTCCTATGTTCTTTGCTGCGGTCTGCGGAGTTTAGATGTACACGTACATGTGAAATACTCGCGAAACGAACAGCCCACTGGACTAAACAATTTCCAGGAAGAGAAATTTACGTTTCCGAGGGGGTACGCCGGTGTCCAGTGCCAAACAATTACAGAGTCGAGAACCGGCGAGAGAGGATCTCTCCCGAGCTACGTGTGAGCAGCAGCTGTCGTGTTCCCTTGTTACGTAATGTTTGGCGCTTGGTGCCGGTATTTTACAATCAACTTTTTAATTCGACATCGGTCGGTTGTAACATTTTTCCTCATTTTCGCTTTTCCTTTCGTGTGATACACAATCGCCGAACAAACGAACTTCTGCTAAAAATTTACCCATTCAGCACCGCGGCGGTATTTGAGTGCGCGTACAATTAATTTGTCCGCCGCTTTTTTTTGTTATTGTTTTATGCTCCCTGCTCTCTTGTGCGGTAATCAGATTTAATCTGAAGCGCGCGTCAGCGGTATCATGCGCTTTAATTTCACATGTCTGGCGTCGCTGGCAGGGCTTTGCCAACCCCCCCTCTCTTCCCCTCCCTCCCTCCAAACAGCTCCCATTTTTCCCCGTACGAGTTGGTGCTACATCACGTACATGAGGAGTGTTTGTGTGTGTGTGTGTGTGTGTGTGTGTGTGTGTGCGTGTGTGTGTGTGTGTGTGTGTGTGTGTGTGTGTGTAACTGGAAAGCAGCGAGTCACCACGAGCTGTTCTCCAAAAAATTCGAAATTTTCCCACCGGCTAGCGTCCGTGCAGATAACACATGCATTCAGTGGCTGGGGATGTTAACGAGAGATTACGCGTTGCAAGAATTGCCACACTACATCCGCATGTTGTGTTCGCACACGCCGCCTTTTCGCACAACACTTGTGTATATGTATGTGTGTGTGCGCAACATACCTGCTGCCAGTTGCATTACCTTTAGTCGAAGTTCATTTTTGCGTCGAATTCGGTCAGCTATGGACAACATAAAAAAATTACCTATGAGTTCCGGAGGTGTTTTTCTTCGCTTTCTTCCCGTTATTTTATTATTCTTTCACCCTGCTTTTTCCTCTGTTACGCAGTGAAGGTTCTTCTGCCTTTACATTTTTCTGTCTCTCCTATACGCTCGAAGTTCTTGATTTGGACGTTAACCGAATTTTCCGTCAGCACTTCAAAGAATAAAGCAACAATATTTATGAAGAAAAGTATTACTTTGTTATGTTATGTGAAAATAGTTAAATTTAGCAAAAGGTGAAAAATAATAAACTTTTATTATGTTATATGGAATTATTTACATTTAAAAAAATTAAAGAACGCATGTACATTGGAGTCTGTCATAGCCACATTACTCTGCTTGCAGCTACTCCCTGTCTGGTGGACAGCGCATACAGTATAGACATGCCGACACTGCTTATTGTGAAATGTTGGGTTTCGAATTACACTGTTTCTCTAACGGTAATAGACATGATGTTTCCAGAATCCCATCAATAGAATAATAATAATAATGGATTGAGATATGTACTAAACAGCATGCAGTTTTCATACTCAGACTCAATGTTGAAAGGTATAATTAGCGGGACCGAGGTGATAACACATACAAATAGTAACCAAGTTTGAGCATTATTCACAAAACACGTTGCTAGTCCTACTGGTAATGTAATGCCCTAACGAAATGTAATGCACTGAAAGAGGCAAGAATAATAATTGGTACTAATGTATGGGACCATTGGAGGTTTCACACCTAGTAGATGAAGTAGTGTGAATAAATTCACGCCCACAACGTTGAAAGGACTTCGTTCAAAGTTGACCAATCTTCAATTTCTAAGACTGTAGTATGTAAGTGCATATGTGTTCTAGAGGACCCGCTGCTATCGCTGTTGACGATTAAGATGCCAGGTACCATACCACCTGGACTACATTTACCAAATAAAAAACATATGCCTCCCTGCAGGTTCGAACTATCGACCTCCTGCATGCTAATCCAAAGCTCTACGTGTGTGTTTGACATTGAGATCTCAGGAACGAGCAGGCCAAAGTGTGCTGTCTTTCCAATCACTGCAATGGTTGTGTGTGTGTGTGTGTGTGTGTGTGTGTGTGTGTGTGTGTGTGTGTGTGTGTGTGTGTTTGTGTGTGTGTATGTGTGTGTGTGTCGTTGAGATCTCGGGAACAAGCAGGCCAAGTTATGTTGCCATCCCAATCATCACTCCCATGGTTCTGAAATGTCAGCATCAGTTGTTTGTGCACATTTTGACGAAAGTATGCTGGTGCAGCATCATGCATGAACCACATTTGTATTCGTTGCTGCAATGGCGCAGCATCCAGTAAGGTAGGCAATACATTAGTAAGAAAGTCTAGATAGAGCACCCCAGTTAACCTTTGTGGTAGCTCATACGGCCCTAACAATCTATCGCCAAGTACACCTATCCATAGAGCATTGATTGAGAATCAGCATTGCAGCCCTCTTTCTTGAACTGCTTGGGGATTTACATCTACCCATACATTCCGGTTATGGAAATTTACAACACCATCTCTTGTGAACTCTGCCTCATTGGTACATAAATTCTTGGATGTGAACAGTGGATCTGCAACACACTTTTGCAACATCCATCGACAGAATTGCCATCTGCCATGATGATCCTGTGGTCTTAGGGCCTGAACGCACTGTAGATGATATTGGTACAGCATCTGTTCATGAAGTACCCCCCCAATAAGAGAGTGAGACAGGCCTGTTGCTGCCAATCGAGGCACACTGGTCCCAGGGGTTTCTTCCACCAAACATAGCACATGCTCCTCCATGTCAGATGTGTGGACTGTGCAGGGCCTTCTGCTATCACTCTGCTGAGGTGCAACAGTATCCGTATCTCTCAGATGCTGGATAAGTCTGGTGAACAGCTTATCAGAGGGCACTCTGTGGTGTGGATATTTTTTAGCATAGAGGGCAAGGGGTTGCAGGTTATGTGCATCTGCTAAACTATAGCAGAATATCATATCCGCCATTTCACTTGTTGTGTGGTAGGTTTCCATTGCCTACAATGTACTACACCATTTGTATGTACAAACAGCACAATAATAGTGAACACATGAGTGAATCCGCATTTGGAAAAAGGATTTGGAAAGGTAAAACATCATGATACATACCCAGGATGGACAATACTGTACAATAAGGCACACAAACATGACAAAACCTAATGTAGCCTACAACATGATCCACACAACTGATTGCAAATCACCTAATGGTAGGTAGAGTACCGTGAGTAAGACATTATAATACCATGCTGGCACATCTGATGGAGCAACAATTTTCGGGATTTACATCTACCCACACATTCCGATTATGGAAATTTACAACACCATCTCTCCAATTTGGGAGACTGTGCTAATATCTGCAACCAAGCATTGTACAGTCTTTCCTATAAAACATGTTTATCCCAGAAAGTATGTGTTTCCAGGCTCATGTTTATTGGACTTATTTTTCTTGTTGCTGTGAGTACTACCACTTCTCACAGTATTCGACATCCTTTTTGAACATACACACACACACACATATATATATATGGGGAATAGGGGTAAGCAGCAGCACTAGGTGAAGGAAAACCACACACACATACAACTGGTATATACAATATTTACAAGCACACACACACAAAACTATGAAAAGTTGCTCATCCAATGAATTCAAACACACATCCACTATCTTCAAATAAATTAACCAGTCACACACCCTGTCACTATCCGCTATCTTCAAATAAATTAACCAGTCACACACTCTGTCACTACAATGAATAGTGTGAGTATTGTAAGTTGGAAGTCCCATTCCCAGACATGAACTGTTTGTTGTCATGGTGTGACTGCTACTTTCAGCCTGCAGTGCAGTATGTACCTCATGACCTTACCACAGAAAGACTACTTAGGGCACCATATGTGGAGTAGTACCAACATTCTCGAGGAGGCACAACCTGCTTTCCCATATCAAAATAGCCTTTGAGACAATACGATGCACTTCATTAACCTGCCTCTCACTGGCATCTGCATCTACATGCTGTGTGTACATTTTCTACCTCAGTCCTACAAACCTCGCAATCTGCAAACCGTTAACCTAATCTTTCATCACGTTATTAATATTTTTGTTTTGTGGTGTTATTCCTAAAGGATTATCAGCCACATATCCAGTTACCCACTTGGGATCGACGAAGTTTGGCTTCTCAAACTCATAGTGAAAGCGCTACATGTGGAGTTTGGAGAGGTCCAGAACACACATAGCAATGAAGGCAGGCTTCGTGAATTCCACTGACACCTCAGGCATCTCCACATTGACTAATCCCTCAACGAAGATGGTGGCCTTTTGAAATTTGGCTGGCATTTTAATGTGTTGCGCCATAACGCCCATCCCACTGGCAAACTAAATTAATTTTGTGACATTCTCTAATATTCTTCACAGATTTTCCGAAAACTGAATTGTTCTTTAACTTGAAAGAGTCTTTTTCGATGTCACCCGTCTCGTGAGCCTTGTTTTCAGTGCTGTGTGAGCTAATGGATAGCTTAAGGAACAGCAGTTGTGGCTGTTTAAAAACATACTGCAGTTTGTCTACTGTGTTAATAAGAATTCCCGAAAACTGCCTGGGGTACAAGTTAGGTGGGCTCGACATTGTGCACCTAGTAACAGGACAACTGTTGGCAGATCTTAAAACCAACTACATTGAATGGAAACTCGTTTGCAAAAGTGGTAAACTTAAGGTTATACTTGCAACTTCCATACGAATGTGCAGAAGTAGAGTTGGTAGTGGATGTCCATGAGGATCCGCTAATCTATTAAAAATCCTAAGGATTTTTATAATTACAGTGATATACGTGCATGTGTTTCACATGGAGGAAGTGGATAGTTGCCTGATCTTGAAAAGTAGCCGGAAATAGGTAGCTGAAAGCAAAGCATTATTCGTTTCTTACCTATATGATTATTGGTTTGCGTGGTCGCTCCTGGCTACCGACAGAAATTACCCTACAAATCCAGTGATTCCGAGTACTTCTAAGCTCCGTGGGCATTACATTTTCCAAGGCAACTCGTTGCCAAAAGTCCTGGATCTACAAAAACCGCGATGCAGAACCCTGATATTCAATTCACGTTTACACCCAGGGTGTTGATGATGATGATGATAATGGCCATGATAAAGATGTTCAGAAGGAGATGACCATGAACCACTGTGCACAACAAATAAGTTAACCATAAAGTAACAAAAATCCTCTACTTTTCAAAATTAGTCTTTCAGTACCACAAACACAAAGACTTGTTGCTATTCGCCAGGGGTAAGAAAAAACACTCCTTTCATCCCAATTATCAAAATACTGTGGTACACGACATTTTTGTTGCAGATGCCTCATCTCTTTTAGCAAGAAAAAAAAGTCATTGATTGTTCGAGCCAGGAAGCAGTACATGTGGAAATTGCTAAGCAGGATAAGAAGCTTTTAAGGTTTACGAACGCCTACCACCAGGAGCGACGTCCCTTCGCCCAGCGCACTGAACTTCTAGTGTCTCCTGGCTCCTGTGCTGCAGTATGAAGGCGATCCCACTGACTGCCATGCAACCTTCACAGAACGAAATGTACCATGCGTGGCGACACATCAACTTGTATGCTCGTATCAGACCAGTCACAACAAATCCGAATTATACGTCAGGGTTAAGCCCGCAAGGCGGTTGCTCGCCGAGCTCGAAAAACTTGCGTGGGAAGTTGACAGGTTTCGTTGCATCTACGTTCGTATGACTGAACCGCAGGAGAATGATGCCTTTTATGACGAGGCAGTTGATTGTTATACACTCCTGGAAATGGAAAAAAGAACACATTGACACCGGTGTGTCAGACCCACCATACTTGCTCCGGACACTGCGAGAGGGCTGTACAAGCAATGATCACACGCACGGCACAGCGGACACACCAGGAACCGCGGTGTTCGCCGTCGAATGGCGCTAGCTGCGCAGCATTTGTGCACCGCCGCCGTCAGTGTCAGCCAGTTTGCCGTGGCATACGGAGCTCCATCGCAGTCTTTAACACTGGTAGCATGCCGCGACAGCGTGGACGTGAACCGTATGTGCAGTTGACGGACTTTGAGCGAGGGCGTATAGTGGGCATGCGGGAGGCCGGGTGGACGTACCGCCGAATTGCTCAACACGTGGGGCGTGAGGTCTCCACAGTACATCGATGTTGTCGCCAGTGGTCAAAAGGTGCACGTGCCCGTCGACCTGGGACCGGACCGCAGCGACGCACGGATGCACGCCAAGACCGTAGGATCCTACGCAGTGCCGTAGGGGACCGCACCACCACTTCCCAGCAAATTAGGGACACTGTTGCTCCTGGGATATAGGCGAGGACCATTCGCAACCGTCTCCATGAAGCTGGGCTACGGTCCCGCACACCGTTTGGCCGTCTTCCGCTCATGCCCCAACATCGTGCAGCCCGCCTCCAGTGGTGTCGCGACATGCGTGAATGGAGGGACGAATGGAGACGTGTCGTCTTCAGCGATGAGAGTCGCTTCTGCCTTGGTGCCAATGATGGTCGTATGCGTGTTTGGCGCCGTGCAGGTGAGCGCCACAATCAGGACTGCATACGACCGAGGCACACAGGGCCAACACCCGGCATCATGGTGTGGGGAGCGATCTCCTACACTGGCCGTACACCACTGGTGATCGTCGAGGGGACACTGAATAGTGCACGGTACATCCAAACCGTCATCGAACCCATCGTTCTACCATTCCTAGACCGACAAGGTAACTTGCTGTTCCAACAGGACAATGCACGTCCGCATGTATCCCGTGCCACCCAACGTGCTCTAGAAGGTGTAAGTCAACTACCCTGGCCAGCAAGATCTCCGGATCTGTCCCCCATTGAGCATGTTTGGGACTGGATGAAGCGTCGTCTCACGCGGTTTGCACGTCCAGCACGAACGCTGGTCCAACTGAGGCGCCAGGTGGAAATGGCATGGCAAGCCGTTCCACAGGACTACATCCAGCATCTCTACGATCGTCTCCATGGGAGAATAGCAGCCTGCATTGCTGCGAAAGATGGATATACACTGTACTAGTGCCGACATTGTGCATGCTCTGTTGCCTGTGTCTATGTGCCTGTGGTTCTGTCAGTGTGATCATGTGATGTATCTGACCCCAGGAATGTGTCAATAAAGTTTCCCCTTCCTGGGACAATGAATTCACGGTGTTCTTATTTCAATTTCCAGGAGTGTATTTATAGGCTGCCGTTGGTTAGACTAAACTCCATTGTCATCCAAAAGGGATGCAATTTACGATGCATGCAACTTGAAGTACGAACTACCACGGGAAGTACTCGTCTTTCTTCACAATTACGACCTGATGAAAGACAAGGAGAATAGTTTGCGGATTGTGGAGTTTGTAGGGCTCAGGTCGCAAATGAACACACAGTGCACAGATGGAGCTGCCACCCAGAGGCAGACTAAAGGTGAATATCATGCTGTCTTAAAGATTATCCTGATAGGGGATTGCAGGAGGTGCACCCCACATACAGTGCACCAAGCAGTCTTCCTATTGTGAGCTCATGAGGTACATACACCAATGCAGCTAAAGCAGGGCTGTCGCATCATGATAACAATTGATTCATGTGTGAGGATGGGACTGCGTTCTGACCATACTCTCACTACTCATTGAAGTGATCGAGTGTGAGGTGGTTACTTTATTTGTAAATACCAGATGTGTGAGTTGCAGTTGTTATGGTTTTGTATATATATATATATATATATATATATATGTGTGTGTGTGTGTGTGTGTGTGTGTGTGTGTGTGCGCGCGCGCGCGCGTGTGTGTGTGTGTGTGTGTGTGTGTGTGTGTGTGTGTGTAAATACAACAAGAACAAAAAATTGAACATTATTGTATGTAAAAAAATAAGTTTGTACATAAAACCACTGTATCTACAGTGAATAGCTTTGTAAGCAAAAAGTTGTTAATGAAGGAGAACAACAAATGATTGTATATAAAAATTACACTATGTGTGTATCAGAGAAACATTAAGCCTCACTCATAAATAACAATTAAAAAATTAATAAAAAACAAAAAATGATTGTAAAGAAATGCTGTGTTATGTAAACAATATTGTGCATAATATAGTAGTAGATGATTTGTTATATTATTGTTATTATACAGGGTGTTACAAAAAGGTACGGCTAAACTTTCAGGAAACATTCCTCACACACAAAGAAAGAAAATATGTTATGTGGACATGTGTCCGAAAACACTTACTTTCCATGTTAGAGCTCATTTTATTACTTCTCTTCAAATCACATTAATCACGGAATGGAAACACACAGCAACAGAACGTACCAGCGTGACTTCAAACACTTTCTTACAGGAAATGTTCAAAATGTCCTCCGTTAGCGCGGATACATGCATCCACCCTCCGTCGCATGGAAGCGCAGATGCAGCCCTGGAGAATGGCGTATGATATCACAGCCGTCCACAATACGAGCACGAAGAGTCTCTACATTTGGTACCGGGGTTGCGTAGACAAGAGCTTTCAAATGCCCCCATAAATGAAAGTCAAGAGGGTTGAGGCCAGGAGAGCGTGGAGGCCATGGAATTGTTCCGCTTCTACCAATCCATCGGTCACCGAATCTATTGTTGAGAAGCGCACGAACACTTCGACTGAAATGTGCAGGAGCTCCATCGTGCATGAACCACATGTTGTGTCGTACTTGTAAAGGCACATGTTCTAGCAGCACAGGTAGAGTATCCCGTATAAAACAATGATAACGTGCTCCATTGAGCGCAGGTGGACGAAACTTAAAATGAGCTCTAACATGGAAATTAAGCGTTTCCGGACACATGTCCAGATAACATCTATTCTATATTTGTGTGTGACGAATGTTTCCTGAGAGTTTGGCCGTACCCTTTTGTAACACCCTGTATACAAATCCGGGTGCTACAGTTTTATTATTGATAACTAAGTTTGACCTCTCCCCAAATGATTCTCAGGCCTTGGCTGAAGAGGCCTACACAGTTCAGCTAGTTATGAAGGATGACTATAAGGAGGATGCGAGAGCTTGAATCGTATAGGTCCGTAGAGTTTCTCATCTTTTTATTGTACTCCCGTTGGTGCAGTTGTTTCCAACTCTATCCCCTTACCAGTGTCAAGTTATCTCATGCCCTAGTCCACTTATTTTATGACCATGGGTAGGACAGGTGTTCCTCTGGATGACCTTACACATAACTGACACAGTTGTCTAAGGTGTATGGGGGTTTTATCCTGGGTGACTTTGATAAATTCCATGTGATTTCCCAGGGGGAGGGGAATAGGGGAGGTCTTGAATATAAGGTGCCAAAGAGCGTAATCTGACACTAGATGTGTAACCTGACACCAGAAGTGTAACCTAACACGAAATGTGGTAAATTCGTTATACCACCCAGAAGCGGCTTTGCTATTCTACTGTCCCTTTAAATTATGTTTCTTTAAATTCTGTTATGCTGAGATGTGTGATTTAAACCTAGAAGATAAAAACTGCTATCATATTAGCATCAAGCCATTCAGAATGCTGACAAAATAAACAAATAATGTTAGGGACAACCATTGTATTTGTAAAGTTAGATTGTTTAGCTTTGGCAGACGAACTAGGGATTCTCTGTCAGGACATTAAAAACGGCACAAAAGCAAGTAAATTTTTTTAAAGAAACAGTAGAATGAGTAGAGCTCGAAATAACAATTGAAGAATGGAAATACATGTCAAGCACAAATGCGGCACGCAAAGATCTAAAAACTAAATACGGGAGTATCGAGAGTTTCTGAGTTCAAGTGTTTAGGTGAAATCATTGATTACGAAATTCACTGCCACAAAATGGAAACAGCTTTCATGCCTACAAGAAACGTCTGTAAGAAAAAGAGCATCTTAAAATACACCACACTGAGACATTGCAACACAATCATTATACCACTGTGCCTTTGTGTGACTGAGACACTTATTTTAAACAGAAAGAGAGACAGTGAAGAAATCCAAAAGAGAGAACGAAAAGAAATCAGCAAAAATGTTAGGTCCAAATTATGCTGGAGAAAGAATGCACAAATTAAGAGGAATAAAGACAGTAAATCAACATCTATTCAGATATGAATAAAAACCAGCTAAACTATAGGCATAATAAAGGAATGGAACTAACCAAATGTACTAAACAGGTAGTCGAATTCTTTGAAACTCACTGTAAAGCAAAAGTTAAAACAATAAAATGCCCGATGGGAAAAAAAACGTATCACCAAAAAATAATTAACTTAGAATACTGAAATTTCGAATACATTTGCCTAGTAACATATTTAAGTGATTAACTTTGCAAGATCACAGGTTAAAGTAAGCGCGAGGTAAGCTGTTGCAAATGTGGAGTGCTGGTACATTAATAACCGGTGTAACCGCCAAAATGTTGAACCGATGCATGCGAACGTGTATGCATTGTGGTGTACAGGTGCCAGATGTCAGCTTATAGGATGGAGTTACATGCCTGTTGCACTTGGTCAGTCAATACAGGGACGGTTAATGCTGGTTTCTGGATGACACTGGAGTCGCCATTCAGTGATACCCCATGTGTGCTAGACTGAAAATGGATCTGGTGATCGAGCTAGCCAATGCAAAATATCGACACTCCGAAGAGCATGTCAGTTACAACAGCAGTATGTGGGCAAGCTTTATCTTGTTGAAAAACACCCCGTGGAATGTTATTCATGAATGACAGCACAAGAAGTAGAAACACCAGACTGAGGTACAAATTTGCAACCAGGAGCATGGAATAATCATGAAAGTGCTCCTGCCGTCGCACAAAACTGCACCACAGACTCTAACTCCAGGTGTAGACTGAGTGTGTCTAGCCAGCACCCCCTGACACATTAGACATAGAAGTCAGTGTAACTGTAGACGATGTTCTTTCAGTGAAAGATATTGCAACGTCTTTAACTTTCATTGCAGGCTACTGTGCTCATGCAGTGATTAAGAAGCTGAAATGTGAGAGTTGCCTTAATGAAATTGTGATTGAAAAGGAGATGCCAATAAACGAACATTTTAGTTTGATACAGAGACTTGATCATGGAGGACTAAAATACCCATCAGACACTATTTTAAATATGATTGTCTACACTTATATTGTCATCAGCAAACTTCTCAAAGAACATGAAAGAGATTTTCTTGCCTGTACGAATCAACGTGCTATTGCCTGTGCAGTAGCACTTGCTGCTCTTCAAGAAAATGACTTTTTATTATTTGATGGGGTATGCTGCAATGGACATTCATCCCAGGCAATAATGAAAAGTGTTGTTTGGGTTGGTGTCAATATATTTTTAAACAACAACTGTAAAAAGGTTAATAGAAAAAAATTCAAAAAACACTCAGCGAAAACTGCAAACTCTTACAACATAATTTTGAAATCTTTATCTTAGATTCTTTTTAAATCATTAATACAAAACCTGTCATCAGTAATATTGCCACATCAACAAATGCCTCTTAAGCTGAACTAATTCGGTTAGTATGAAACTAGTCAAACTTACCAAATTGCAACTTGTGGCTGAGAGTTTATATAAATATTTTAATATACAGCTGCTAACAGCTATCAACACTAATAGCCTAACTTGAAATTTTTATCAAAGAAATTAATCTTTAATATAAAGAATCTTACACTAATTCTTTCTCAGTTGAAGTTGGGTGGTGAATGATACATACAGGAGGGAGGGGAGTGGGTGTGGCAGGCAGAGAGGACCAACAGTAATCTTTTTATAGTATGTGAAACCTAAAAATCAATTCACTTGGTTTTCCGAGTATGACTTAAACCGCTTCTTTGCTGCACGCCTTATTCATAGTATTTCTAATTTGTGTAATAAATTTATGTGGCCCAACGTGGCACATGCCTTTGACAAAGACAAGACAATGCCATTTTGATCGCCTTCCTTTATTATTTTGAGAAAAACTTACACAAACTGTGCTATGGCAGACTCCACTTTTTTTGCAAACAAGGTTAGTTTGTTCTGGTGATAAATGGAAGACAAGAGCAAAATTGCTCTATAGTTCTCTACATTCTCTGCAACACTTTTCTTTGTATACTGAAGTTATTACTTTAGCTTGTGATACATGTGAGAAATCTGCCAATTTGTAATGATTCATTACTTGTTACTGTTGAAAAAGCTACTATAGTATTTATGCATTCTTTAGGTCGACAAACTTCGATTTCACGTAGTGTTTGTGGTGTTCCTCTGTCTTCTACTACTGTCGCTGTTATGAGTGCAGATGTGGATGCTGTGACAATTGCCTCTCTTTATCTGAGTTTACTACTTTCTCTGCAGCTGTTATAACTGTTGTTCTCTCAACATTTTCTTATGTAGATCATGTTTGCATATATTTTACTACCAATACAAATAGAGAAGCTGGTAGGGGAGGGGAGGGTTTTGCAGTACTTTCATGGCCTTCTTTGTGTATAATGATTGGCAGGTCTCCTCATCTAATAGTAATGTAATTGTGGAACAGCTCTCACTTCTGTTACAAGCACTATTGAGTGCCACTAATCCTCAGGTTGACTAATTACTGAGCTCCTTAAATAGATGCTTGCTCTGTGCCGTAAAGTGCCTTCTTGTTAGCTCATCTTTGCTGAGGAGGAAAATATCTGAGGTGGACTCTCAGGTACGCCCTTCTGTTGGCTTTTTGAATATATTTGTTTATAAAACAATATTCAAGAAGCTTAAGCCTGTCACAATTGCTTTTCACTCACCTAATCTAATTAATGTAACCAGATCATATTCAAACACCACTTGACACATTTTTGCCACATAACATACACTTACAGATGGTAATTACTTGCAATTTACGGGGTGACCTAATATAATGTCTATATGCATCGCCATTTTTCTACTACAGTGCTTTCATATGCATTCTTCCTACACAAAACTTCATGGTGCAGTGTTTTATTTGCATTATTTTAGTGTCCCACTTACTTAAAGACCTTCCATTACTACCCTGGAGATTATAAAATAGCAATTTAATAATTGATGTTGTTCAAAATTTATCATTATTATTCCTAAAATTATGAAACTTAAGTCTCAAGAATGTCGTTATTGTTAATGTTTGGACTTGGTGTCCATAAGTCTTAATTATTTTGTCACTACATAGTATTCATGCTGTACATCTATAATTTTCTATTGTGAACCACTATAATCTAAAATTTTTCTCATTCCATGTGTATAGTGATTATTGACAAGAGTGTATGGAAGATGAATAAAAGAAATAAATAAATTCATTCATACACAGAATTTTTTTACTTCATTTGCATTCATTCATATCAGCATGGTCAGTAGATGAAACTTATGTTCCACTTGTAAACAATTACCAGTATATATATTTTGGAATGATGATCTGTTAAAGTATTGCAACTAAATAGAGCTGAACCACCACCCCCACCCTTTTCCCCCAACTTATGGAAGGATGAAGTATCAGCCACTGGTGAGTGCAGCCCAAATGTGATGCCAAATGAAGGTAAGTGTTCATTTTTCACAATTATTGCATCACAGGTCACATCACGTCATAAAACTTCTCAACAGATGAAACGAAAATTTACTTCGTGGTTGAAATTTATTTATGTGCAATTCATGCAAACAGTTTGTTTCAAAGTATATATTTCCTAGTACAGAAACATTCTTTCTTCAAAGGTATTCAGTTTAGAGCAGCGAAATTCTAACCTGGTAATCTGTATTTTGAGACCTCATGTAATTTCAATACATAATGGAAATTTAGTTAACTTACTGAGAAAAGAGAATTCATTGAAATTTGTATTGGCATACCAAGACTTTATGGCATACTCATCTTGCGTCAGTGAGATTTTCTTAATGGAAAAAAAAGTTCCTTAGGAAAAGGTGCACAAACTGAGAAGAGATAGCATATCATTCACTAGAACTGCATTTCACTTAAAAACTACTAACAGGAGACATTTCTTTAAATTAAAAAAAAAGCATGAATACAAGGTTGCTGAAATGGTGGACTAAAACATATGTAGAACATGTCTTTCAGGGCAGTGTTAGTTTTTGAAACGACTCATACAATTGCTTATTACCAGTGCCTCTCTATAGGGGGTGTTATAATTCGAACACTATTTGCCCAATTTTCTTGTTTCTTTTTTTAATTCACAGGTATATCATCCAATCAGGTTTTAAAATGGATTTTGCTACATAAGGAATAAACAGCGGCAATAACAGTGTCCGTAAAATGTTAGCTGCCAGTGTGCTACTTTGCAAAGTGCCGTCCACATTATTAGACCTGCGTCAAAGTGATGCAATATTTAACTTAAAAAACAAAACAAAAGCCCTAATAGAAAGTCCGCGAGAGCATACGAGAATCTTTCGCGGATGGCTTTCAATCAAAATTTTTGTCATTAAAAATCGTCTTACACAGGAACCGCAAAACGGAAGAATGGTGAATGGTGGTCAGCCATAAAAGATAAATGTATACCGTTGCAGACGTTTAGATTGGCCTTTTCGAGACTTACAATTTATGCTACAGCACTTACAGTTTAGGAATGGTATTGGAAAAGAGCACACTGGTGGCAAACACTTGCACTTTGTGTAGCTGACGATCTTTCAACGGCTAACCAGACTGTCATCAAACAAGTCGTGACAATCCCCATTAAAGCAACTTTAAAATAAACTACAATGAAATGGGTCCATTCATTTGGGAGTTTTGATGCCACAGATAGTGAAAGTTATTACATCCACTTTTTACGTCGGGGCTAACAGGTATGCAGAAATAAGTTACAGACAGAAGAACTGGGTCATTTAAGAAAGGAAATCTTGTAATTCATGAGAGAGGTATGTCAGATTTCTTTACGAATTTTCCTCGTGCGGTTTCCTTAACAGTCTGTTGCTGTCGCCAAACGGACTGCGAGCGCCGGCACCAGACCACGCGCGTGACGTCACTGAGCGGGCGCGCAGGCTTTCCTCTATAGGGGGTGCTGGTCTAGCAGACAGACAGATTGCTTACAGACCCTCAGCTGACCTCCTCCGGAAGCAAAAGTTATTTGCAGACTCATAGTGACGCTTCAAGCACTTCCTTTATGCGACTGGCGCGAAATTTGAATAGACGTCATCTTACAGATGTAGAAACACACCTACCAACTTCCGTTTATGCCGCATAACTCCATCTTGGTGCTGCGATTTTTTCCCCTGAGTGTAGACCGGTGCAGTCAAACAATACCTGAAAGAAGCCACAACTTGCTGTACCAAGCAGGAGGATATTTCTGCAGTAAATTCTCGACTGAACACCTGACCTGGCGGCAAAACCTAAGAAGTGTGGAAGAACTTCGTTAGACGAACAGAAAAGATCCCATTCTGAGAGAATGAAGTTAATTGGCCACAATGGAAACCTGTAACGAAACTCTGAAAGTGCCTCATTTTGTACATCGCGTGGTCGACTAAGGCCCAAACGTGGCCGGTAATAATAAATAAAGGTAGAGTGGCTCAACTGTACGTCGTTAGCGCCCGTAGTAATGCACTGCCACCAGCACACACCGCTGCGCATGGGATTTGCCTATGACGGCTGCAGTCTTCTCCACCTAGGGGAACCCGCGGTCGGCCTCTGACGCCGAGGCATGTAAACAGCCCAGTGCCCTGTATCACTCACGTGACGTACCAAAGGAATATTATGTTTGTTTGCATGGCCATCTTCCGCAGCAGCTGTTGAAACCAGTTATTATTGGTTTCTCTGTCTTAAGCTCACTGCACTTAATTACGGAGAATTTTGCACCAGAAGCGTTTCTGTTTTATTTTGCAAAGCGTCTTCTGTGGTCGTTCTGCAAATTGGATACATATGTTTGTACATTTTTGCTTGTTTCAGATTACAAATATTATAAACAAAATGCTGTTTTAATCTAAAACAATAAAAAAAAGTACAAACATTTGTATCCAATTTGTAGAGTGGCCACAGAAGATACTTAGCAAATAAAACCGAAATGCATCTGGTGTAAAATTCTCTTTAATTAACTGCAGTAACTTAAGACCAAGAAAACTTTAATAATTGACAAACTAATATTCATGATACCAAGTATATCAAATTCAGTTGCTCATCGATGCGTTTTACTGTTAAAATGAGATCAGATTAACTACGTAAATCATTGTTATAAGTAAAAGATAAAAAACTGGTCCCTGTGGGTCTTATAAAAAAAAAAAGTATCGAACTCTATTCGCAACGTGAAATACCTACTGAAAACAAGCACAGCAGAATACTCACTTGTTCCAGTACAATGGTCCAGTTAGCTGCGTTTTTTACACCCCTTAAAGTATTAATTTAATATGCAAAAGAGAATACAATAAATTTTAAATATTTGATAACTGATGGGAGGAGGACCACAAGCGGAGAAACATTTTTTTAACTTTTACATTCAACATGTGCAACCAGTTGGATGCATATTTCAAGTATTGAAAATTTTTTATTAACCATTCCATAAATATCTGTTGCATGTTACAGATGGCAGATAACATACGAGCCGCCACCCATCTTCATGTTGTAGTGAGTGGAGTAGAAAGAAGAACGCTTACTGTATATGTATGCGGGAAGAGGCTCTACATCCGGTCTCAGCCGTTGTTTTATCGAGAACAGAAATAAATGAGGCAATGTAAAATAGTCATTCTTTGCATTGTATTCACTCTGATCTGACGTCTGTCTCAGCGCAACTGACTGTTATTCCAGCACTACGAGATCTATGAGACAAAATGCCTGCAATTTTATTGGGACGATACACTGCGTTTTTAATCAGTGATGGGTGGTGTATTTTACAGAGTTAACTAATTTGAAGGTGCGCACTTTTTGTTTTCTGTCCATTCGAGTGCAGTTTTTAAACAGCTGCGTGAAATCACAATGAATAAATTATTCTACGAAATAATTCTATTGTTTTAATGGCGGCGCCGAAGCGACGGAACGTTTTCAATGCGTTTATGATTTTTACACTGTTTAACGTAGTTTTCCGAGGGGAATTTTGATTAGCCCCCTTAATGCAGAAGTTCACCCAACACAAATTATAAAAATAAGTTACGCTAATGACGAACTGTAGCGTCATGACGTTGAGACTATCTGAAAATCGTTAAATGAAATCTTCCTCCTTTCAAGAAGACTTCACAATATTGACGAGAAGATTATGAGGAAACGAAAAGGTTTGTAGTTAAATTTTTGGTGGGAGTGTAACATTTGCTAGGAGATATCTGGACTGCACGGTATACTCGTAACGCATGCGTGTAGGGACACGGAAAAGCTCTCGATACTTCTTGGTATCTAGTACTTTTTACACGATACTATTAAGTCATGTCAGTACTTCAAAGCAGGCGTCGTAACGAATGATCCCAGTAATGATTTAGTTTTAATTATTTACCCAATATTTTGTCCACTTATCTCAGTTTCAACCCTTTCAAGAATCGAACACGTGAGCAGGAACAGGTGAAGAATCGAGCGAGCGCCGTACATGTGATAGCCGCTACGTTCTCATGCGATGTGTCTTCCGGAAGAAGAAAACCGAATATCGGAAACCATTTTCAGCTGTCGATTTTACATGTTAAGGCCTGAAAAATATTTGTTAGCCCAGTGAAATATGGCGTCTGTTTCAGTTTCTGATCTAACCAGCACAATCGCTGTTTCTCGTCACATAATCTTTAAGAGGTAAGCAACTTCGCGCTTAGTTCAACATTTCTACTACTCCTTCATTGCACAAAAAAGTCACTCCGTCCATAGTTGTTGAAAAACTGTAAAAATAAGACGTAACCTGGCAATCCAAGCAAGTTTCAGAAATGGTTGTGAGTTTTAACGGGATCGAAAATCGATTGTGGAAGTACAAAATTGGCAGCTAGAACCGGATTTCCAGAATCGATTTTGGAGTGTTTACATGGCCAGTCAGAAGTGGTATTGGGAAGTCAGTTTACGAAATCCTGTTCTGGGAGCCCCATGTAAACATAGTGAGTGCTTGTATGGAAACATCAGCGATGATTCGCCGAACTGGCAACATTTCGTTCGCAGTTCGTTCACTTTAAATCCTCTTGTTTTCACGATTCAACTTATTTGTTCGTTTTTGTGTTGTTGTTTAAAGCAGATGAAGTGCAGGAGCTACCGCTCCAGCATATAGAACGGCCGCTACTAAAAGTGAAAGTTGACTGTAGTTTGAAAAACTGGATAATTATGAAATGTGGTGCAAATTCTGTTTAAAAAGTTTGAAGTCTCCGGCAAATACCTCAAACATGAGAAATCATTTAAAACCACACCTCACGACATCAACATGGAACAACTATTCACTGAATAAGGTAATTAGATAGTGAATAAAGTGTGACATATTTGTTAGAATACCCACGGGACGACACGGAAAGAACAGGAGCATAAATCAAAAATGTAATTTTGAGGTAACTGAATTTCAAAAATTGCGTTGTCCCAGGAAATCATATCTTAGCAGAGTGATCTTACATGATAACGTCTATTAACCGAATGAACTCACTTTAAACACTATTATAAATTTAGTAAGTTTTGGTTATTCTCCGAATCTGAGTTACACACTTAGACCATAAACGGACAATTTCACACTACTTTGAAAAACAAAGGACCACTCTCAGAAAAATGTCTATGTGTGCGTATGTGTGTACAACTCGTTTAACATCAAACTGATCGGAATGATTTTTTTATCCAGCCAACATCCCCCGAAGAACACTTCAACGGATCAATTCCGGTTTCTTAATTTTGATGATGTCGTCATCAGGAAAAACAAAACTGGCCATCTACGGGCAGCAGCGTGTAATGTTAGAGCCCTTAAATCAGACAGGTAGATAAGAACATTTAAAAAGGGAAATGGATAGGTTGATATAGTGGGAATTAGTGAAGTTCGGTGGCAGTAGGAACAGGACTTCTGGTCGGGCGAGTACAGGGTTATACATATAAAATAAAAGAAAGGGATAATGCAGGAGTAGGTCTAATAATGAGTAATAAAATAAGAATGCGGGTAAGCTACTACGAACAGCATAGTGAGTATATCGTCGCAGCCAAGACAGGCATCAAGTCAACACCCACCACAATAATATAAGATCGTACTACAACTGGCTCAGCAATCGATATAAAGATTCAAAGAATGTATGATGAGATGAAACAAATACTTCAGACAGTTAAGCGAAAGGATAACATAATTATGACGGCGCATTGGACTTCGGTAGTCGCAAGAAAAGGAAAGATAGTAGGTGAATATGGAACGAGAAGGGGAGCCATTTCGTAGAATTTTGCACCGAGCATAATTTGTCACTAACACTTGGTTTAAGAATCGTGAAAGGAGGTTTTATACGTGGAAGTAACCTGGGGACGCCGGAGGTCCATGATAGATTATATGGACTGATGTGGACGCTGACGACAATTTATTGGTTATGAACAGTAGATCAAAACTGAAGAAACCGTAAAAGGTAGGAAATTAAGGAGATGGGAAATGGATAAGTCGAAAGAACCTGAGGTTGCTGAGGGATTCAGAGGGGCCATTAGAAAACGATTGACGACAAGGAGGGAAAAAAATACAGTCGAAGACGAACTGGTAGCTTTGAGAGATGAACCAGTGAAAGCAGCAGAGGATTAAATAGGTAAAAAGACAAGCTCTAGGATAAATTCTTGAACATCAAAGGATCTACTGAATTTAATTGATGAAAGGAAAAAATACAAAAATATTGCAAATGAAGCAGGCGAATGGGAACACAAACGTCTAAAAAATGAGACTGACAGGGAGTGAAAAATAGCTAAGCAGGAATGCCCAGAAGAGATATGTAAGGATTTAGAAGCAAATACAGTATAAGTAAGGGAAACATAGATACTGCCCATAGGAAAACTGAAGAGGCCTTTGGAGAAAAGAAAAGCAGCTGCATGAACATCAAGAGTTCCGATGGAAAGATTGTACTAAGAAAGAAAACAAAGCTGAAAGGAGGAAGGAGTGTGTAGTGAAGCTATGCAAAGGAAATGGACTTGAAAGCAATATTTTATAGACATGGAAAAGGATGTAGATGAAGATGGGATGGGAGATATGATAATGCGAGAAGAATTTGACAGAGCTGTGAGAGATCTAAGTCGAAAGAAGGCCCCGGGAGTTGACAAAATTCCATTAGAACTACTAATAGCCTTGGAAGAGCCAGCCATGACTAAACTGTTCCATCTGGTGAACAGATGTATGAGACAGTGGAAATGCCCTCAGACTTGAAGAGGTATGTAATAATTCCAAATAAGGCAGCTGCTGACAGATGTGAACATTACCGAAGTATCAATTTAATAAGTCATGGTTGCAAAATAATAACATGAATTATATACAGAGGAATGGAAAAAGTGATAGACTTTCGCTCGGGAAAGGTTATGTTGGATTCCGGAAAAGTGCATCAACACGCGAGGCAATGATGACGTTAATATTTATTTTAGAAGATACGGTAAGAAAAGACAAACATACATTCATAGCTTTTGTAGTACTGGAGAAAGTTTTTTACAGTGTCAACTGGAATACACTCTTTGGAATTCTGAAGATACCAGGCGTAATATGCAGGTAGCGAAAGCTATAAATTTTGCAGAAAGCAGACGGCAGTTGTAAGAGCCGAGGGACATAAAACGGAAGCAGTGGTTGGAAGGGAGTGAGACAGTGTTGCCGGCTGCCTCCGATGTTACTCAGTCTGCACATTCGGTAAGCAGTAAAGGGAACCCAAATAAAAATTTGGAGGTGGTCTGAAAGCTCAGGGAGAAGAAATAAAAAATTTGGGGTTTGCCAATGACAATGCGATTGTGTCAGAGATGGCAAAGGACTTGCATGAACAATTGAACGAAACAGTCAGTGTCCTGGAAGAAGGTCATATGATGAACATTAAAAAAAAAAACAAGATGGATGGAATGGAATTTAGTCGACTTAAATTAGGCGATGCTGAGGGAATTAGATTAGAAAACGAGACACTACAAGTAGTAAACGGGTTTTACTATTTGGGCAGCACAATAACTTATACTAGCCGAAGTATGGGAGATATAGACTGTAGACTGGCAATGCCAAGAAAAGTGTTCCCGAAGAAGAGAAACTTGTTAAAACGGAATGTATATTTAAGTGTTAGGAAGTCTTTTCTGAAGGTATTTGTGTGGGGTGTAGCCTTTTAAGGACGATAAAAAATCCAGACAAGGAGAGAATACAAGCCGTGAAATGTGGTATTACAAAAGAATGCTGAAGATTAGGTGGATAGGTCCTGTAATTAATGAGGAGGTTCTGAAAAGAATTGGGGAAACAATAAATATGTGGCATTACTCGACTAGAAGAAGGGTTCGCTTGACAGGACACATTGTGAGACACCAAGGGACCACCAATTTCGTACTGGAGGGAAGTTTGGGGGATAGAAGTTGTAAAGGAAGACCAAGAGATGAATACTGTAAGCAGATTAAGAAGGATGATGTAGGCTTCAGTAGTTATTCGGAGATGAAAAGGCTTGCACAAGACATAGTAGCGTGGAGAACTGCATCATATCAGTCTTTGGACTGATAACGAAAACAATAATTTTTCAAAGCTATGCACGGGAGAATTTATAAAGTTGATTTTGCGTCCATTTAGGTAACATTGGAATCTACGAACTCTTAATAATACGAAATGCATACAAATGAAATTTTATTGATAGATTTTAAAAACAGGGGTAAAGAGTGTTGACTTTAACCTTTTCATCAGGAATAAATATCGATACCCGAAGTGGTCCTTATTCATTTTCGATACTTTTATGGATGCGGTACTGCTAATGAGTAACTATCGAACGTTTTCGCTCGATTGTGCGCCCCTACGCACGCAGGGCTGACAGCTGGCTCGCCTGTCAGTGCACACAGCCGGTAGCCACCCACGCCCGGCAGGCTGCAGGCACGCAGTATCGACTGGCATTCCTATCGTATCGCGAGTGAGCCGTCCCGCCCCGCCATTGTTCGGGGCCGGAGGTCGAGCAGCGGATTCCGATAGCAGGGGGGCGATCGGCGCGACACAACACACGTTCCCTTCCTTGCCGACCTGTCACTGCCGAGGTGGGGACTCCATCAGGCAGCGAAGTTAAAGCGCTGCCCAGCCGTGCCGGGCTTTTTCCGTTCCTGTTACCCAGACGTTCCGCCAGAAACTTGTGCGGAATCGAGTCAATACACGACGGAAATAGCTACAGCCAACACTTATTCTTTTGTGGAAACTTATGGCAAGACGCTGCGACAAGTTCGTTCGTCTCTTTCTCGGACAGATCGTTGTACGTGAAGCGTACACTTTGATTGAAAAAACGCGAAATTTGTTGTGGGACATCGTGAAATATTTCGGCTTCAGTCCCCATAACTTCATGAAGTTCCCTTGGGTGGCAGTGCTGTACGTAGCCCTCAAAATGGCTCCTGTACCGGAGGAGCGTTCCAGCCAGACAGCTATCATTAAGTTTCTTTTGGCGGAAAATCAGAGCGTCACAGATACCCTTAGGCGCGTGCGTAATGCCTACGGAGACCTAGCAATGAATAAAAGCACGGTGAGTCGTTGGGCGAGCTGTCTGTCACCATCACAACATGGGCGATCAAAACTGTCCAATCCCAGCGTGCCGACCGGCCGCACGCAGCTGCGACTCCTGCAATACTGGAAAGTGCGGACATTCTCATTCGATGATGATGATGATGGTTGGATTGTGGGGCGCTTAACTGGGCGGTTATCAGCGGCCGTATAAATTCCCAACCTTCATTCAGTCCAATCTTGCCATTTTCAGGAATTATGATGCAATGATGAGGACAACACAAACACCCAGTCGTCTCGAGGCAGGTGGAAATCCCTGACTCCGCCGGGAGTCGAACCCGGGACCCCGTGCTCGGGAAGCGACCGCGAAACCACGAGGTGCGGACATTCTCATTCGAGGTAATGCAGACGAACGTCTCTTTCTCCATAACAATCAAGATCCCAACCGAGACCAGCTCACAAAAATTAATTGGACACTTTTCCCATCATCTACCGCACAGCCCTGATCACGCACATCCCGACATCCGTCCGTTTGGCTCAATGAAAGATGCACTCCGCAGGAAGCAGTACGTGGATGACGGGGAGGTTATTGATTCAGCAAGACGTTGGCTCCCACGTCGACCAGTAAAGTGGTAACTATGCGAACATACCGACCCTCCCATTAAGATGAGGTAAGCCCGTCGCATTGAACGGACGTCATTTTGAAAAATAGGGTTTTGTAGTCAAAAGTGTGGGGAATGCTAGAATCTATTGGAATCCTGAATAAAACCAACCTGCATTCAGACAAAAATGTGTTCAGCACTTATTGAACGCCTCTCGTAACGCGTGTAATTCAACAGACATTTCATCAATTTTCTAATAGAAACGAAAATAAAAAATTAAATTGTCTTTATCGTGTAATATCGAAAAAATTCCGTTTCTACACTACTAGCCATTAAAATTGCTACACCAAGAAGAAATGCAGATGATAAACGGGTATTCATTGGAATAAAATATTATACTAGAACTGACATGTGATTATATTTTCACGCAATTTGGGTGCATAGATCCTGAGAAATCAGTACCCAGAACAACCACCTCTGGCCGTAATAACGGTCTTGAAGCGCCTGGGCATTGAGTCAAAACAGAGCTCGGATGGCGTGTACAGGTACAGCTGCCCATGCAGCTTCAACACGATACCACAGTTCATCAAGAGTAGTGACTGGCGTATTGTGACGAGTCAGTTGCTCGGCCACCATTGACCAGACGTTTTCAATTGGTGAAAGATCTGGAGGATGTCCTGGCCAGGGCAGCAGTCGAACGTATTCTGTATCCAGAAAAGCCCGTACAGGACCTGCAACATGCAGTCGTGCATTATCCTGCTGAAATGTGGGGTTTAGCAGGGATCGAAAGAAGGGTAGAGCCACGGGTCGTAACACATCTGAAATGTGACGTCCACTGTTCGTAGTGCCGTCAATGCGAACAAGAGGTAACTGAGGCGTGTAACCAATGACACCCCATACCATCACGCCGGGTGATACGCCAGGATGGCGATGACGAATACACGCTTCCAATGTGGGTTCACCGCGATGTCACCAAACACTGATGCGACCATCATGATGCTGTAAACAGAACCTGGATTAATCCGAAAAAATAACGTTTTGCCATTCGTGCACCGAGGTTTGTCATTCAGTACACCAACGCAGGCGCTCCTGCCTCTGATGCAGCGTCAAGGGTAACCGCAGCCACGATCTCCGAGCTGATAGTCCATGCTGCTGCAAACGTCGTCGAGCTGTTCGTGCAGATGGTTGTTGTCTTGCAAACGGCCCCATCTGTTGACTCAGGGATCGAGACGTGGCTGCACGATCCGTTACAGCCATGCGGATAAGGTGCCTGTCATCTCGACTGCTAGTGATACGAGGCCGTTGGGATCGAGCACGACGTTCCGTATTACCCTCCTGAACCCACCGATTCCATATTCTACTAAAAGTCATTGGACCTCGTCCAACGCGAGCAGCAATGTCGCGATATGATAAACCGCAATCGGGACAGGCTACAATCCGACCTTTATGACAGTCGGAAACGTGATGGTACGCATTTCTCCTCCTTACACGAGGCAACGCCGGTCAACTGCTGTTTGTGTATGAGAAATCGGTTGGAAACTTTCCTCATGTCAGCACATTGTAGGTGTCGCCACCGGCGTCAACCTTGTGTGAATGGTCTGAAAAGCTAATCATTTGCATATCAGAGCATCTTCTTCCTGTCGGTTAAATTTCGCGTCTGTAGCACGTCATCCTCGTGGTGTAGCAATTTTAATGGCCAGTAGTGTATATATTCGTGAAAATATTTTTTGAAATTATGAAAGACTTCTTTATCCCGCGCGCAGCTGCTTCGGGGGTGCCTACGATACGTTTTTATAAACGTGTGTACGGTAACGCCTCTTCGTATTTCTATAGACAGCTGCTGATTTCGCCTACAGCCGTTTGTGCGTTGCAGTTGAAAGCTGTCTAAAGTACTGCTAGGTGTCAGGGATCTCTTTAAGTTAGTTTGACAGTAGGAGTGTCTTTCAAGGATAAGCGTATTAAAACTTCAAGCATTTGTCTCACATTTAGTGTTTGTGACGTCTTATCTCTTGAACTGCCTGTCATGCAATGATATATTTGTGTAGCTACATTCATTCAGCGCTTCATGGCGATGATGTCTGCGAAATACACACATCAAAAAAGTTTCGCATCACCTCGGTTCCGAGAGTTCCGGAAAACTGGAATACAGCTCAACATAAACATCATTTCCGCTCTTTTTATTGCTCATGAAAATCACACATTGAATGTTGTATCACCATACAGCGAGACCTTCAGAAGCGGTGGTTCAAATGGCTCTAAGCACTATTGGACTTAACATCTGAGGTCATCAGTCCCCTAGACTTAGAACTACTTAAACCTAACTAACCTAAGGACATCACACACATCCATGCCAGAGGTAGAATTCGAACCTTCGACCGTAGTGGCCGCGCGGTTCCGGACTGAAGCGCCTAGAACCGCTCGGCCACTGATGACTGCTGGGGACAGACATGGTAGATTAACGCTACGGCGGAACAACTTAAGGTGTTAGGCATTTCAAGAAAACCACCTGCCTTTTAATTGCCACACAGCGTCTTATCTGGTGCTAACCGAGTAAGAACCAACAGTGGAAGATGAGGCGATCCTCTGCACAAGTGGAAAAAATAAATTCATTAACCTGTGACCGTGGCTCTGAAATGCAGGCTGTTCGCCATGCCATTCAAGAATATCCTCCGAGAGCTTTTCCTAGTAAGCTAATAGAGTTTCTGGTTATATTAGAGTGATGAATACCCTACATTCATTGCCTGGATATTGGTTTGTAGTTTGACAGAATTGCAATATTTTTTGTTTGTGATGTAGTCATACTCTAAAATAATAAACAATGCAATCTTTAAGTTTGGACGAAATCAGTTAAATGTAAAAATTTGTGAATATTTCTGACACATCCATCAAGAATAAATTTGAAGCAACATGGAAATGCAAACAAGTTGTTATTTACGATGAAGAACCCTGGACGTATTAATTCAACTGTGAAGTAAATGTCCTAACGCTATTCAATGGAATATTGATCCTTGGTGATACATACTGGATTAATTTTCGAACTAAATCACCTACAACAATATAATTAAAAGGATAGTTGCTGCTAACCATACAACAGAGATGCTGAGTCGCAGAAAGCGCAACAAAAAGTCTTCACACAATTAGCTTTCGGCCAACAAGGCCTTTGTCAAAATTAGACAACATACACACATACACACCCTCACACAAATGCAACTCACACACACATGACCACAGTGTCTTCTGGCAGCTGGAACCAGACTGCGAGCATCAGGGTTTTATAATAGAGGCAAGGGGGGGAGGGGGGGAAGTAAGGAGGAGGGGGGAACGGGGAGGGAGAGGGGTAGCATGGTAGAGGTGGGGGGTGGTAAAGTGCAGCTGGGAACATGCAGGGACGAGGTGGAGAATGGGGCAGCTAGGTGTTGTCGGGAGGTTAGATGGAAAGTGGGGGAGAGAAGAGAAGGGATATTAGCGGAAAAGGAGAGAAGTAAAAAGACTGGGTGCGTTGGTGGAATAGAGGACTGTGTAGTGCTGGAACAAGGAAGGGGCTAGATGGGTAAGGACAATGACTAACGAAGGTTGAAACCAGCAGAGTTACAGGAACATAGGATATATTGCAGAGAGACTTCCCACCTGCGCAGTTCAGGAAAGCTCGTGTTGGTGGGGAGGATCTATATGGCACAGACTGTGAATCTATCATTGAAATGAAGGAGGTCTTGCTGGGTGGCATGCTCAGCAACACGGTAGTCCAGTTGTTTCTTGGCCACAGTCTATCGGCTATTCATGTGGCCAGCTAGCTTGTCGGTTGTCATGCCCATGTAGAATGCGGCACAATGGTTGCAGCTTAGCTTGTAGATCGCATGACTGGTTTCACAGGTGGCCTTGCCTTTGATGGGATAGATGAAGTTTGTGGACAGGACTGCAGTAGGTGGCGGTGGGACGATGTATGGGGACAATTCTTGCATCTGCGCTCTATTACAGGTATACACTGTCCTTCTGCCCTCAGTACTGCCGCATGAGAAGTCCTACAGTGCTCATGCTAAGTAAATAGACATGAACGCATTTAAGTCTCTGCTAAGCAAAACCAATTTGGAAATACCAACTTCAGCGCAAGTATTACTGAAGGAAGATATCTAACTTGAACGCATCATCAATTAGGCCGTGTGAACACATTTCATAATAAAGTGTGTCATGGTACGGTAGATTAGAGATATGATACTGAAATAAATTATAGATAATTGTCAGAAATATAAAACGTTATACGTTGAAACCTCACATGATCGAGAATTTGATCTGATTTATGAAAACCAAAACATTTAGGCATCCCAGCAGGCCCTGATGGGGGACAAGAGCACTGGACATCAAAAATCGCATTTTTCCCGGTCGAATCGGGACTTTTGCTCACCTTAAATATTGCCGCCACAGTACTCCCTTCTGGATGTCAAGCGTCTGGTGCCAACTCTGATGATTGCACTTGCCGAGTATCTGGCTTTCGGATTATCCCTTAGTAATTAGGCGATTTTTGAAAGAAAAAATGAAAAGTGAACCCTGATGTTTTCTGTTACAAAAGAACGAGTATTATTGTTTAGAGTACAAACTTCCGATTGCGAAGACATGTATGACGAAAACAAAAGAATCTGTTAGTAGCTGCTATACAGCAGTGTATGGAACCGGGATCTGAACAGCCAGTTAAAGCGGATATAGTGAGAGTAACAGTAAGAAAAAACGTGAATAAAGAATGAAAACAGAAAAAAGAATAAGGATTGTTTCCCTGACCTGAAAACAGCTGATGCGAAATACCTTGTGTTATTTAAGAGTAATTTTGAAAATAAGATGTCAGTTTCTGGCGGGTAAAGCGTAAGTGATGCAATGGGCTCTCCAATGCGCCCAGTAAGAAGGGCGATCAATAAGTAACGCAAAACATTTTTCTCGGTCAGTTTCGGTTGGAAAAAAAAAAAAAAAAACGTGGAATTGGTTGTGGGACGTCGTGGAATATTCCCGCTTCGTCTCCCATAGTTTCAAGAAATTCCGATAGATGGCGGCGCTATACACGGCAATTAAAATGGAGTCTGTAACGACGGCGTGTAACAAGCCAAGAGTTATTACTGACTTTATTTTGGAAGAAAACCGGAGCATCATTCATACACGCTTGCAGAATGTCTGTGGAGACCTGGAAGTGAATGAAAGAAAGATCAGTCGTTGAGTGATCCGTCTGTCATCACCCCAAAAAGGTCGCGCAAACCTTTCCGATCTCCCGCGTGCCGGCCGGCCTCATACAGCTGTGATTCCTGCAATGTTGGAACGTGTTATAAAGGCACATTTGCATGCCGAGCGTGAGTTTCCGCGGAAACGCGAAATACTAATTAAATAAATAATCAGTGACAAATAAATAAAGCCTATGGCACACAACTGCAGCGCTGTGTCGCTGATAAAACAAAAGCACAATTACGTTACTCTTATGTTTGATTAAGAAAAGCGGAGCTCTGGTAGAAGTGGTGCGAGAAGCACGTATTTTATTTTATTGTCTGGCACACCGCCATATTTCATGTTATAGAAGAATACTGCGAGTTGCAACCACACTAGGCACTCGATTCTGTAAAGAATTATATTTATAAAAGTAAGTAGGATTATGAACTGTAGGCTTATTCATTGAATATATCTGATTTAACTAACTGTGTAACTTTTTTATGTTTAGTAGACAATCACCTCTGTACGACGTATTGGCATGGCTGGCAAATTATTGTAATATTGAGATTTAGATTATGAGTCCGCACCTACTGCAGCAGTCTTTGGAAACGATTTAATTACGAAGTCCGATTATTCAGTTTTATTTCACGGTCAACTACGAGTAACATTGCCTTTACGAAAAAGCCATTGTCAAGCGTCTGATACCGAATAATTAAACGTCCACGTTCCAGATAAGCAAATACAATTGCAGTCACAATCACCATCATACAGATAGAATAATCAATATCTAAATAACAATATAGTTTTATTTATTTATTTAATTTATTTTATAGTGTGGACACTCTCATTCGAGGTGATCGACGGATCACAAACACCTCGCTACACAGCTGGACGTCTCTCTCGGTTCCGTTGACACACTAGTCTACCACCTGGGGTACTCAGAGGTGTATGTCCGCCGGGTTCCTCGCCACGTAACAGACCATAACGCGCAACGAACGTTCTGTGCGGAATTGCTTGTGCGTTACGAGACTGATTGGAAGAACTTTTTGTTGAACATCGTCTCAGGCGATGAAACATGAATTCATGCTTTGAACCGGAAACAAAACGGCAATGAATGGAATGGCGTTACGCCCTCCGAAGGAAAATTGAAACTCGCACCGTCAGCCTATAAAGTCGAGGCCATGGTCTTCTGGGACACTGAGGAGGTTATTCTATTCGATGTCTTCCCTCATGGTGCTACGATCACCTCTGAAGTGTTTTGTGCTTCCCACAGGAAACTGAAAAATCACGGCAGTGTGTTCGCCGCCACAAAAATGCAAACGAGCTACTCCCTCTCCACGACAGCGAAAGGCCTCATACGATTCAGCACACACGAAAGGAACTAACAAAACTTCTTTGAACTGTTCTTCCTCATCCAGCCTACGGCTCGGATCTCGCACCTTCCGGCTTCCATATGTTTGTCCCAATGAAGGACGCACTCCGCGGAAAGAGGATGATAGGGCGGTTATTGATGCAGCAAGACGCTGGCTTCGCCGTCGACAAGTGAAGTGGTACCGTGCCAGCGTACAGGCCCTCCCAGTAAGGCGGCGTAAGGCCGTCGCATTGAACGCCGATTACATAAAAAAACAGAGACTGGAATAACACGGTGTATTTGACTCCTGAGTAAAACCAACGTGCTTTTAGGGAGAAAAATGTACTGCATGATTTAGTGAACGCTCTTCGAAGCATGTTTCTTGAATGTAGGAAATAGTGGTTTCTAGTAAAAACCATGCGCAATTTGCACGTGCACTTGCGAGGTGCTGGGGTGGAGAAGAGTGTGTACCTCTTTAATTCAGACGAATTTTGCATCAGAACGAGACGTGCACTCGAACCCCTCCTTATCTACTAGCTAATTAATTATGCACGCAACGGTAACGGAAGGAAATGATGTTGGACCCTGCTAGTTGGTCAAATAAGGAGTGTACCCTCACAATAATTTAATAAAAATCGTAATCTACCCAAAGAAAAGAGAACTTTATCATAGTAAACAGCAGGAAATGGGATTCTGCCTATATCTACGAAATGATATGCGGATTAAATATTACAATGAGATTTATCACACATCTGAGCATAAATGCACATGATTGTCGACATACACAGTATACTGAAATATTATGAGAATAAGAGTTGGCTCGAGAACAAGGGGCTCCTACTCTCTGTGATGCAATAGATTGACGATAGTGATCGGAGGTCCTAATGAATCAAATATTAATCTCCCGACTATATAGCAGTACCGCAATTAGTACTGAGAGCTCAAATAGGATCACAAGGAGAAACAAGCAAGGTGGACTTGTAGCAAAGCGAGCGCGCGTCCTGCTGAGGGATTCAGTATAAAATTGATAAGGCCCTACAGTGCCGGAGCCGCAGAATACTGTACCAGTACTGAAATCTGCAGCACGTCGTCGGTAGGCAGCGTCCTGATGCTGTTGGCCCCGACTTCTGCCGTGCAGCAACTCAGTGGCAACTCCTGGCCACGAAGGCTGTCCGAGAGTTCTAAGTTCTTCCGAAAACCTGCGACCAAGTCGCAAGACCGTCCGACTCTGAGGAAGATCAGATCTTGAATCCCTTCTGCGATGAGATGGAAGAATGAAGCCAGCATTGCTCAACTCCCCACTCTCCTCGAAAACCGCAAATCTGCATTCAGTTCTGATTCCAGAATTACCCCACACTGTCTCAGAACATCATTCGCGCCAATAGTGATCGTTCCCTCCAACTCCGAGCAGGGCTTTATGACGTCAACTAGCCTCAGCTTAAGTTGACCAATCATGCCTTTGCTATTCAGCTGAGGGCACTGAACTTGCCATTTGACCGACTGCGAAAACAACCTGCCTAGACCACCGGCCATCCGATGCCAGACAGTCGCACCCAGCACGGCACAGTCCACAAGTATTCTAGGAATCATGAGGACAATGCAGTCAGTCGGTGCCAGGAATCTTCGTACCGTACGCGCCGGAACGGTAAACACATAAACTGCGGCGACACTCAGACGTCTCGCAGGTCGTTTCGCCCTGCATACAAAGGCGAAACTCGACCGACGTCAGTCGTTCCGCCAGGCGCTTAAGCCTATTGTACGAACCCCTCAGAATTCAGGGATGTGCAGCTCCCAACCCGAAACGCAGAGTGCCGCATCCTACGATACTCGCCTCGCCCAGGCCACCCACAGAAGTAAAACAACATGTTTAGGAATCAAGTGAAAAGTATTTTTGCGCTCTCAGTACAAATACTCTCATTACAATAACCTTATTCGGTCTGTTACTACAGTGCAATGACATAGAACATTAATAAAATTGATAAAAATGAGAGGAGACATGCAAAAGAGGGCATGGAACCTCTCCCGCTCTCGTGTCCTCACCGCCTCGTGTAGTCTGGATTGTTTTGTAGTTTAAACCGGACTGTGGCGCCAGCCCTTTCTGAACACTCCTCGTATGTGGTGCCTCTAGCAGAAATCACTGCTAGATGTTGCCTCCCAGTGGTGACGTGCTACATTCGAGGTTTGAGCTCCTGGAACTCCTGCGGTGTCATTTAAGATTACTGTCGGTTTGACATCGCCACGTGGTGGGAACGCGGTTCAACGTCCGCGACCTTCAAAGCAGCCTCCGGAGTAGTTATAAGTCCGCATTTACCTCGCGCGTGGCGCTGGCTTGCCATGTAGCGGTGTGTGTGTGTGTGTGTGTGTGTGTGTGTGTGTGTGTGCTGGCGCGTCCAGCGAGGCGGTGCGCCTCCCCAGCTGCGGCCGGCAATTAAAACGCAATTCCGCAGCGTCGGACTCTGAGGGCCCGCTGGGCAGAGGGGGGAGGGTGGTTGCCGAGTGTCACTGGCCAAACAGGCCAGAGGGCTGCGAGATGGATAGCCGCGCGCCGTGTGTGCTGCGTGCGCTGTGTGCCGGCGATGTCACCCGCTCTGCCATCAGCTAACATTGATTCAGTAGCAGCAATAAACTTTCTCTAAGAGTTACTGTTTTCTTGACAAGGGTTCAATCAAGTACATTCAAAATTACTATATTCGTAAGCTGTTGTTGAAGAGCTCAACGAGCTATAAATAGTTTTAATAAGTTTCACACTGCAGTGACTTAAAGTGAACGAATAAAAATGTACACATATGCAGATGGCGGTAGCGTCGGCCTGCCGTTGTGGCCGAGCGGTTCTAGGCGCTCCGGCATTCGAGTTAGGGAATCACGCAGTTGTGCGCGCAAATTCAAGAGGCCCCCCAGATACAATCAGTGTCAAAATGGTTCAAATGGCTCTGAGCACTATGGGACTTAACATCTATGGTCATCAGTCCCCTAGAACTTAGAACTACTTAAACCTAACTAACCTAAGGACATCACACACATGCATGCCTGAGGCAGGATTCGAACCTGCGACCGTAGCAGTCGCGCGGCTCTGGACTGAGCGCCTAGAACCGCGAGACCACCGCGACCGGCAATCAGCGTCAGTTGTTCTCATACAATAGAAGATGACGCACGAGACTGCTCAGCCGTTGGCTCGGATTCGACCCTTGCTACCGTCGCATGTCTAATTTTTGCATCACTCTCTTATTTTGTTTTAGGGAACGAAACGAGGAGCAGGCTTGTCGACACCGTCTCTGGCGGGTTGCTTGAATTTGCGGGTGCAACGGTCTGATTGGCTAAGTTCAACGCTAATTAGCTCGAAAACGACGTAACGCTGCGAATTTTTTTCTTAACAATTCCTTGCCAGCACAGCCTACACTGCAACATCCTTACAAGCTTTTCAGACCGCCCGTACATGGGCATGACAGACGTAAACAGATAATTCAATTAGAAAAAAACATGTCTACGGTATTAGTGGCTGGTAACCTTCTTCACCAACAAATCCCGACGGTCGCGGAGTTCAACAAGATCCAGCAATGATGAAATACGTGCAACGTTTACAGAAGATAGGTGTTCCACAGAATTTTTGTTCTATGTGATTTTGCAGCGAAGCCGAATACCCATTCATGTATCCTTGATGACTGCATGACACAAAGCTTTACGCCTCGCCTGGGCTGGTCAACATCGACATAGTTGATGACTACAAACACGTTGCCTGGCCGGACGAGTCTCGTTTCAAATTGTAATGGGTGGATCGACGTGTACGGGTATGGAGACAACCTCATGAATCCATGGACCCTCCATGTCAAGAGGGGACTGTTCAAGCTGGTGGAGGCTCTGTAATGGTGTGGGGCGTATGCAGTTGGAGTGGTATGGGACCCCTGATACGTTTAGACACGTCTCGGACAGGTGAAACGTACATAAGCATCCTGTCAGGCCACCTGCATCCATTCATATCCACTGTGCGCTCCGATGGACTTGGGCAATTCCAGTAGGACAATGTGGCGCCCCACATGTCCAGAATTGCTACAGAGTGACTCTGGGAACAGTCTTCTGAGTTTACATACTTCCACTGGCCACCAAACTCTCAATACATGAACATTATTGAGCATATTTGGGATGCCTTGCAACGTGCTGTTCAAAAGAGAGCTCCACCTCCTCTTATTTATGGACAGCTCTGCAGGATTCATGGTGTCAGTTCCCTCCAGCACTACCTCAGACATTAGTCGAGTCCATGCCACGTCGTGTTGCGGCACATCCGCGTGCTCGCGGGAGCTCTACACGATATTAGGCAGGTGTACCAGTTTCTCTGGCTCTTCAGTGTACATCAGCGAGCATGGTGGGCATGAACGGGGACTGCGAACAGGTGGCGCCGGACGGGAATGTGAGTTGGCGGGGGAGCGTCCCGACATAGTCGATGCATTTGCGATGAACACTGTGTCTGGGTGACGCAGTGGTTGATGATGTTTGGGTTGTGGGGCGCTGAACTGCGCGGTCTTTAGCGCTCGTACAAATCCCCAATTTATTCACACTCTAATTTTTTACGCAGTCCCATCGAGCTACTATCACGAATGATGATGATGAAATGATGAGGACAACACAAACACCCAGTCCCCGGGCAGACAAAATCCCCAACCCGGCCAGGAATTGAACCCGGGACCCCGTGATCCAGAGGCAGCAACGTTAGCCACTAGACCACGAGCTGCGGACAAGTCGTCGTGGTAACGCAACTGCCGAGTAAACAAGAGATCGCGGATTCGAGTCCTAGTCTGGTCCACATTTCCAGTCGTCGCTGATTCCGCATAAAGCCCGATGCAGCTCGTATCATGACTTCCTTCCCTCTCCTCTCTTTCCTCGCTCCTTGACCTTCAGTTTACATAAACCAGAGTTTCTTCAGTGTGGAATCCAACACCATATATGTGGCATCTCCGCTTGGTATGGCAGGGCTGCCTCACAGTAACACACAATGCGCACCTTGCAGATGTTCCCTTTGCCGATATATGTGACTCTTCATTTATCCGTTTCTCGAGAGTCTGATTTCTAACAATCAATACATAGTGATTTATATACCCTTGTTACTGGAGAGAACATTTATGCCGCTGCCAGCGTTCCAGTGACAGCAATGCTAAAACTCATTCTGTCTTCTGCATTAACCCTGCTGACATTGACTCCAGCAAATGCCACAATACGGTGCCACACTTTCATTGTTACTGTCGTAGGTTACTGACTTTCGATAATTCATCGAATGGCTGATGTAGCACGTCACTGGTGGAATCAGCACCGTCGATATGATTCCATTTCCGAAAAGAATAGACAGCTCGAGGCTTACTTGCCAGCTGTCAGAATGAAACCACACGCAATTACATTGTTTAGCACGAGAGCTGACTGCTGGTAATGACTTGCGACACACGAAACCCACTGGCCGTTAGTTTTCCATGTTACAGGCTATTTTCTGGCGCGTTTATGCTTTTCATTTGAACTGTCCTATAATTCCACATGCTTACTACATTCTTTATTATAATTAAAGTGCAGCTATTCACGGAGGCCCAGTGCGAGCTGTAGTCATCGTATGGCAGCGAAAGTTGGTAGATTTCCTAATGCATTAATGAGGCTTGATTTGCCCTGGAAAAAGTTAGTTCCAAATCTGGCCGCCAGTTTCAGATCCGGCGCTGCACATTGTTTGTATGACGGTATGACATTAGTCCTGTCCTTTGGCAAGTCACAACGAGAGTGAACAGACACTATCCACTGTTAGTAAAACAGTCTTATGCGAATGGCAGTACTTGCATTGCTGCATTGAGAAACCATTGGCGACTGAAAGGTCTAAGGAGAAACCCGATAACATTAAATTGTTTAAATAAGATTATGATGAAATTCGACGACATGGATGAGCTTGGTGTCGCTTTTGGAAGAGGAAGGTGTTCTGGCGTAACCACAAGCGCCGTAACGGAAATGAAGAACGCAAGAGAAGAGAAGGCAGTGAAATGACGTCGGCCAGTGGTGCGCTGATGAAGGCCGCACCACGACAGGAGTAGCCTCTACCAGAGGAGAACATTAGCGCCGCTCCTGCCAGCCTCAGTTGCTCAGTACTGGGACTGTATTAGGACAGTACTGTACGCGGCCTAGCAGAGAGTGCAACGGTAGCACTTAGTAGTGATCCATATCAGCTGCTTACTGTCTATTGCGAAGAACATTACTTGTTTGCATGTCAGAGTTAAGTATTGTCAATCTGCTTTATTGAAATAAAACTACTAACGTTGTTTGCTTGAAACCCGCCAGGGTAGCCGAGAGCGCTAATGCGCTGCTTCCTGGACTCGGGTAGTCGCGCCGGCCCCGGATCGAATCCGCCCGGCGGATTGCCGACGGCGGCCGGTGTGTCGGCCAGCCTGGGTTTGGTTTTTAGGCGGTTTTCCACATCCCGCTAGGTGAATACCGGGCTGGTCCCCACGTTCCTTCTCAGTTCTGAACACGTTCGCACTATTTCACGATTTACACTAGACGCTGACAGCTGGGGTAAACTAATTCCGTCCCGGGGGGTACAGGGTGGCGGCAGGAAGGGCATCCGGCCACCCCTTAAACACTAACCTTGCCAAATCCGTTCCTAACCGGCCCGACCCTGCGCAACCGCAGGGCAAAGCACCAGCCAAAGAAAGAATGAAAGAAAGAATGTTGTTTGCATGAATTGTTGTATAGCATTCCGAGGATGCGGCATCCCTTAGGCTCCCTATACGAGACAAATGGGCAGGATCCTGTAGCTTCACAGCTATTACGCGACTGCAGAGTTTTGCAGTAAGTGTGTTACGTTATGGCAAGCTGTTTTGGAAGCCTGCAGTATGGTAGCGTTCTTGACGGCCGGCACGTGGCCTGCCGTATGCGTCATAGCCACACCTGTCGCTAAAGCGGCCAGTGAGAATGCTCACTGTGGCGCGTACTAAGATCACTTTTTCACCTCACCTAAGAAACTAAATATTATTAGCTGTTTTATTCCAAATTTGGTACATGAGCTTTAGTTGTTCAGACGAGCTTTCTGTCGAAATTTGATACCGCTATCTATAATAGTTTCAGAGATATAAAAAAACCTATTAAAATAGTTCTTATCCGACACTTAAGAAAATAAATTCAGATAATAATAATAACAATTCACATTTCTTTTGATATTTGAAAACAGTAGTAGCACCCTTAGCGTGCTGATTTATTTTATAAAGCTTTTCAATTCTAAACTGTCGATAATTTTTCATTCATAATGGAAATAATAGTTTAAAAGTTAATATTTATATTTTCTGTTAGGGTAAGAGTAAATGAGTGTGAATGTGAGTGTGTATGTGGGACATACGTCAAATTTCAATTCTATATTTATTACACCTTACGTATCTAGCAAGTATTACGCTACCAGGATGTCTAACTGGCGGATGATGTGTGTCTATGAGCTTTTGCTTTTGTAATAAGGCAGCCAGAAAGGTAGAAAGAGGATAATCACTTCTAAAGTATATTTCAAGCATAGTTTTCTCTTGGTTTTCGTTTGGTTTGGTTCGGTGGAACATTTTGTTAATACTTGCAGCATGAAATGACGTAGATGCATCTGCGAATGTTGATTGGAGTAAAGCAGCTTGAGCGCGAATATGATCATGAAAGATTAATCTGATTGGCTGTTCGTTTTGATCAACCAATGAGAGTAAAGTCTTTCCCGCGCATTGGAATGAGTTATATGCCCTGAAAGCAACGGCATTCAGTCAGTTGAGGACTAGCTGCTGGACGAGAAGGTCATGTTAGACATGTCCGAAAAGAATATTTGTGAAATGAAGAAAAGACTGTTATATCGAGTTCGGTTTGTATCGACGTGCAAGCAGATGCAGATACGGGCAGTGTGAAGTTTGGGAGATTTTGGAGTGTTTGTTGCAGAGAAAACCGCGTGTGCAACTATCGGCCTTTGTGAAGAATTCTGCGTGGCGTGTTCAGTATGCATTTACAGAACATTTTTTGGCGAGCATCTTCATTTGAAGAATCCACTGAAAAGGACCGAGTGTGGAACTGATTTCGTAGCAGAGTATTGACTGTATTAATCTCGTAATATTTCGGGTTGGGCTTGGCACATTTCTGGCTGTCTTTCGTGTCACATAAGCTGCATGAACTGGTAGTGGATATGCTATCGACGTAAAGGTGGGCTTGTTGACACAATAGCTAAAAGACAATAAAAACATTAGTATCGATATGCGGACATTTTCAATGAAGGAAGGAAGCATCACCTTGTGCCTGTTATTACTAGAGAGTTGCAGGTTTATTTTGTTACCTGAGTTACGATGGCTATCGTTAAGTATGAACGATGGTTTTCTTAAACGCTGCTTTTAACATCGTCTGCACAGTACCTACGAATGCAGAGCAACGGACGGTGAACGAACGCTATACTGAGGTACGTGAACATTAATTTTGCAACTTGCTCCACACAGTGCTAGCGATCAAGATTCAGAACCGCCCCGCCGCAATCCTACAGAAGGCGTGCTATACTGGTGGAAGTCATTGACGAGGCTGCTGCTGCTGTGACTGACCATGCAGGTCGTGTTCCGCGCAGTGCAACTGCTCGTGCAGTTTCACCACATTATTGTCCATCGTATTGTCAACAATGCGGAAAGCTTTGCAGTCTTTGTTACGCTGGTACCTGTACAAGATGTAGACGGTGCAGCAACTGAAACCTCATGATCCGCAGAAACGTTCTGAATTTGCTCTTCGGTTTGCGGCATAGATCGAAGGTGATGACATGTGGCCGGTCAGTATTCTATGGAGGGACGAAGCACATTTTACGTTATAGGATACAGTGAATACACACAACTGCCGAATTTGGGGTACTGTTAAAGCGTGTGTTGTGCGAAAATGTTCAAATGTGTGTGAAATCTTATTGTCATCAGTCCCTAAGCTTACACACTACTTAACCTAAATTATACTAAGGACAAACACACACACCCATGCCCGAGGGAGGACTCGAACCTCCGCCGGGACCAGCCGCACAGTCCATGACTGCAGCGGCCTAGACCGCTTGGCTAATCCTGCGCGGCGCGTGTTGTGCGCCAAGAGACCTTGCAGTCGCCGTATGTGATTATCTGCTATGAAATTACATACACCGTTGTTCTCGGTCCGTTCTTCTTTGAAAGGAACGCATCCAGAGGCCCTGTCAGTTGTACCACTACGTCTCCATATTACCGAGACGACCTTGTACAACATGTGATTCATGCTATGGAAGAGCTCTATGTAGAAATCTTATTGGAAAATGGGGCAACACCTCATGTCGCTCTTGCAGTGAAAGATTTGCTTAATGCAACCTTCCACGAACATGTTATCTCCAGAGGTTTTCCGGACACACGGCCTGCGAGATCACCTGATCTGAATCCAATAGACTTTCGGTTCTGGGAATATCTAAAATAACGCGTTTACCAGGGACACGTTCAGTCTCTACCTGATCTGAAGGTTAGTATATAGAAAAAGGTTGCTCAGATTGCACCGAAACTGCTACGAGCAGCTGTTGATCACGTCGTTTTACAGATGCAGCAGCGCGTCGACGCTTCTGGTACTCATATGAAACAGATCAGCATTATGCCTTTCTCCCCTTTTTGACCTTTTCTACCCACATCCTTATCCATACATATGGAAACGTTTCTATACGGATTTCTTGCATTCACAGTGCCAGATTTGCACCTGGTGGCCAAAATTGGAACTAATTCTTTTCCATCAATAATCGGTTTGGAGTTAACGTATCAGTATTTGTGCCAGGTTTGGCTGCCATACGATAACAAGAGCCCACGCTGAACCTCGCTGAGTGGCTGCACTTTAATTGTAAGACCCGGTACAACTTTGGAGAAGATGATATTTGGTTTGTGAGGTGCTCAACTGCGTGCGTATCAGCCTCTGTACAAATTTCCAATTTTTCCACATTGCAGTCTCGCCACTTTCCCGAATGATGATGTGGTGTCACCACCAGACACCACACTTGCTAGGTGGTAGCTTAAATCGGCCGCGGTCCATTTAGTACATGTCGGACCCGCGTGTTGCCACTGTGTGGTGATCGCAGACCTAGCGCCACCACAAGGCAGGTCTCGAGATAGGATAGAGCACTCGTCCCAGTTGTACGGACGACATTGCTAGCGACAATACGGACGAAGCCTTTCCTCTCATTTGCCGAGAGACAGTTAAAATAGCCTTCTGCTAAGTCCATGGCTACGACCTAGCAAGGCGCCATTAGCCTTACCTAGTTTGAGAGTTATCGTATAAATGTCTCAAGAAGAACGTTGTAAACCAACAAAGATTAAAAGTTAAGTATAAAGCAGCTACGTACTTTTCTTGCTACCATTCAATAGTTATCCTGTTCCAGACTTGACGCCAGTCGGCGTGTGTGTACGCGTGCCTTTCGGCTCCCTTCTCAGTGTGGCGTAACTAGCTTGTTACGCCACAACAGATGATGAAATGATGAGGACAGCACAAACACCCAGTCCATGGGCAGAGAAAATCTCCGAGCCGGCCGGGAATCGAGCCCAGGACCCCGTGATCCAGAGGCGGTAGCGCTAGCCACTAGCCCGCGAGCTGCGGATTTTCGAGAGGAGCCTCCATAGCAGTGGGGAGGTCAGCAGTCGCCGGCTGTCGTTCGATCTGGCGGAGGTGTCTGCCGGGGAGGCGGGCGTACCCTTCCCACCACGATCGTGCGCGCACACACACGGCCACACGTGACAGCCGTGAATAATGAAGAGCGCCGTATCGACTGCCCCCCGTAATTATCGAGCTCAATGGCGCGGCTTATTTTAACTACGGCCCCGGCAGCCCGCGGTCCTGCAGCGTGCGGGCGCCGTCTAAACCTGCGTCATTAGCGGCCCGCGACGGCGACACGTGTTCCACGCCGTAATCACGCCGGGCAACCGCGCTTACGTGCTTATTCCAATTCAGCCAGTGCGAGTGGGTGGGGGGCGGGTGGGGGGGGGGGGAGGCGGTACCAGCGAAGTGGGGCGAGCGGGAAGGGTTTAATCAAAAATCAGCATGTCAGTACGTCTGTACTTCGTGTTACAGTACAAGATAGAAAAAAGGGTAAAAACGACCTCATAATAACCAGAACGAAATTTCACTCCGTGACGGATAGTGCGCTGATGTGAACTTCCTGGCAGGCTAAAAGTATGTGTAGACTCGGCCTCAAAGCTAAGTCTTTTGCCTTTCATGCGAAAGTACTCTGATTTCTGAGTTACTTTCACTTTCGGCCGTACACCGTCTCTTATCTTCCAAATTGCACGTTCTTCTGTCTTACGCATCCACAATTATACTCCGCGACCCACGTTTTTGTGTGTGGCGTAGGATACTTTGCATATGGATACCGCAGTCACTCCCCCCCCCCCCCCCCCCCCCCCTCTCCTTTCCTGTTTCAGTCGCGAATTTTATGTTCGTGGCCTTTTCTTTTCGCGAGATGTGCGTAGGAGAAAGCAACATGTCGGTGGACTCTTGCATGAATGTACGCTGTCGGAACTTAAACTGCAGACGACCCCGCGATGACAACACCTGTCTTGCAGCGTCTGCCTCTAGACCTGGCTGAGCATCTCCGTGAGCTTTCGCGCTTCTGTTGACGAAACTCGCTACTCTTCTTTGGATTTTCTCTACTTCCTCTATCAGTGCTATCTGGTATTGATCCCAGACTGACGAGCAGTGTGCAAGTATTGCCGTGAATAACCGTTTTGTAAGCTACCTGCTTTGTAGGTGGAGAATACTTCGCGATGATTCTTCCAACGAAGTTCATTCTGACGTATGCCTTACCCCGGAATTAGTTTCATGGGGTCGTTCCACTTCACATCGTTCCATACGCGCACTCCTACATAACACTGCTGTAGGAAAGGATGTTGTAGAGATGGCTTAGCCACAGCTTAGGGTATTGTTGCCAGAATGAGACGCAGTGGCGGAAGTAAAGGTCTGCGGGCGTGTCGTGACCCACGCCGGGATAACACAACTGGTAGAGCATTTCACGTCCCAGCCTGTCACGCAGTTTTAATCTGCCAGGAAGCTGCAGCCCAATTATATGGGAGGAGTGGGTATGGGTCATCGAAGCGAACAAAAGTTCACATATAACAGAAAATACCATTCTGAAGCTTCGTCAGCAAAATAACAGCCAGTTCAACGAATGTAGGGAAGTGTGTGCATTTAAACTTGTCCCATCTAATATCTCTTACGCTAAAGAGTACTCTTAGTAAATAAATTATCTGAAGATACTGGTTTCAGTTGAGCAGCCAATGCCGGGAAAATTTTATGTTTCGGTGTATATCTGGTTACGGTAGAAGCAAACAATCTCTGTAGTCTACTGCCTAAGCTTCTAATACATCTTCTTCCACGGTTCTGCATCTGCTGCGTTGACTGCTGTCATTATTCTTTGCAATACAAAGAAGTTAATAATGATTTCAAAATTATGTAGGCAGCTCGAACATGAGACAACTTCCATTTATTATTTTTTTCGTTTCGTATCTTGTGCACAGTATTTTACACACACTTGAGCAAGATATATCGAGTCATTTTGATTGGACAGCTACAAAGGATAAGATAAATGGATTGATAAATTACGATAGTCTCTCTACTTTAACCGCAGTCTTCTAGAGTGGATGCAAATGGAGAACCACGCTTATATTATCAAACGACGGGATGGTCGAACTAAATTGAATTGGTGTAATGACCGTGTAATCAAGTGGTGACCGATCTCGTTATGTTGCACTGATTGACCGTAAGTGAAGAATGGTTAAATCCAACCTTCCGAATTTAGATGAAAAGTGTGAAAAAAATACTGTCCAACCCAAAATCAATAAAGCTGCACTTATATACTCGCCCTGCACTTTTACACAAGCATGCAAAATGCATGCTCAAGATAATTAAATAAACATCACTCTCTGACATTAAACATAGTTCACTAACACTAATACATTCTAAACAGAAAGGAAAACCGACGCAACGCGGAAGAGCTACGAAAATCGGTCGGATATGGGTAGATGTTATGTACATGTAAACACAAATAAGCAATTACAGTTTCAAACTATGGATGATTTATCCAAGAGAAAGAACTTCACAAACTGAACAAGTCAATAACGCGTTGATCCCCCTCTGGCAATTATGCTAGCAGTTCCACAAGATTTCGGGATTGCAGCCGGATTTCATCGACTTCTTTCCACGATATTTCGGCTGACAACCTTACAGCCATCTTCAGGCGAGTGTTTGACACTGGAGGTTACTAGTGCAAGACTTGCACTAGCAATCTCCAGTGTCAAACACTCGCCTGAAGATGGCTGTAAGGTTGTCAGCCGAAATATCGTGGAAAGAAGTCGATGAGATCCGGCTGCAATCCCGAAATCTTGTGGAATATTCGATACGCCGGGAAAATTTCAAGAGTCACATGCTAGCAGTTATTTGCCTTACAAATGATTGATAGAGTTGTTGGATGTCTTCCGGAGGGATATCGCGTCAAATAATGTCCAACTGGCGGATCACATCCCCAAAATCCCGACATGATTGGAGGGCCCTGCCCATAACACTCCAAACGTTCTCAGCTGGCAAGAGATCTGGCCACCACGATGGAAAAGGAAGAGTTTTGCAAACATGAATATAAGCAACAGAAACTCTGGGCATGTGCGGGTGCCCATTATCTTGCTGAAATTTAAGCCCATGATGGCTTGCCAGGAAGGGCAACAAAACAGAACGTAGAATGGTTCAAATGGCTCTGAGCACTATGCGACTTAACTTCTGAGGTCATCACTCGCCTAGAACTTAGAACTAATTAAACCTAACTAACCTAAGGACATCACACACATCCATGCCCGAGGAGAACGTAGAATATCGTCAACGTATTACTGTGCTGAAAGGATGCCGCACATAACAACCAAAGTGGTCCAGATATGAGAAGAAATGGCAAGCCAAACCATCATTCCATGCGACAGGATGGTATCTCGTCACTGCCTGGGGTGTCACGGCCTGAAATCTCGTTGACTGGAGTAGAATTGCCTTCAGTGACGAGTCTCGCTTCAGATTCAGCCCCGATGACCAGAGCTTTACAAACGTCCTCGTACAGGGATACTCATTCACTGATTCCTGCCCACAGCCGGGCAAGCGACCTACTACACACTACCGCCTGCTGGGCACATACGAAATCAGAAGGGTTTTCTATCTGCCGTTGGACAGAGATCGGTACGGGGATTCTCTATATAGTGACATTTTTAAAGTGCCGAGAAAGATGTACAAACCGGGTAGTCTGAACGGGACAGTAAGCCATTTCATTCAGAGGTCACAGAAGAGCGTGAAAAAGGAGGGATGAAAAAGCGTTAACACCATTTTCTGCTTCGGGCCACGTTGAAATTCCGTTGAATGTTTTTAGACAGTCGCTAGTGGTTCCGTCCTGAATAACAAAGCAACAACTGCGGCTACATAACGTTTAGGGGGGCTTCAGGCCCACCATGTCCGTAGAAAAGTGTTGAATCGTCGGGGGGCGGGGGTGTGGGGGCGTCTTCAGTGGCAAAATTTCTCAAGACCGTCGTCCTTCTGTACATCGCACTTCAAATTGTCTTTTTGGGGCGCAAAATGTGTGAAAATAAACGTCCCTAGGGAAAGGGTGGTTTGGGTTTCATGGACGCCCTTTATGCCACCTACTGAGTATTCCTCATGTCGACACTGAGTGGCGGGGTTTTCAAAACATTTCCCTCGGCCACCCATAAGAAACCTGCTTGATTTCAACGACAGGTTTCGCGGAGGTGGTAAAAGAAGGGGTGAGTGCGGGCAAGAGTGGAGGTGACGACTTTCCCATAGAGAGACACGTCCAAGATGGCGTTGGGAAGAATTATGGTGAAATCTGGTGCCAATGTGACATCACTAACTCACTTTGCAGCTCACGTCAGCTTACGACCTCTGGCCTTGATTTGCATGTGTCAACACTTTGTCATCCTTTAATTGTGTTGCATTGTTTAAGTCGTCTAGCGCGTATCTTTGTCTGTGTATGAAAGCTTATCTCAGGAAGCCTGCAGGGATTTTGATGCTGTTTTAACTCAAAGGTTCGCCTCTGTAGCTCAGTGGTCATCGTCTATGGTTGTTATTTGGGGGCCCGGGTTTGATTCCAGGTGATGATGATGATGAGGTCCCATACTCCGAGGAGCGTACGGGGCTATGTGGGAGACCCGCACCACTGCACTAGGCAAGGTCCTAGTGGACGTGGTTTGCCATTGTCTTCCTTCGACCGTAATGGGGATGAATGATGATGATGAAGACGACACAACAAAACCCGGTCATCTCGAGGCAGGAGAAATCCATGACCCCGCCGGGAATCGAACGTGGGACCCCGTGCGCGGGAAGCGAGAACGCTACCGCAAGAGCACGAGCTGCGGACTTGATTCCACCTACTGATAGGTATTTTTCCTTGGTGAGGGGGTGGGGGGGGGGGGGGCTGAGATGGGGTGCACTCAGCCTCGTGATGCCGACTGAGGAGCTGCTTGAGTGAGAAGTAGCGGCTCCATAGCCAGAAAACCGACAACGGCCAGGAGGGCGGTGTGCTGACCCCACGACCCTCCGTACCGCATTCATCGATGTCACTGGTAGAGGACGACAAGGCGCAGCTCAGAACGCAGAGCTTTGCTTGCTTGCTTTCACCAATAGACATGCTGATTCACGAGGAAGGCTTGTGTACAGAACTTATTACCACTACAGTGGACAGGTCGTCCGACTGTAGATACTTGATGTCACCCGATCGAAACCAGGGAAAGTCGCTAGATTCAAACACATTTGTGATAAATACTACAAATATTTCATAATTAAATGAGTGGGCGACTCTTAGCTACACACTTAAGTCGCAAACAGACTTTTTGGAGACCAATGTTTAGTAGAATATTTTTTTCTATTAGCATCAAGTAATTTTCCCCGTGTCGGTTTGCGTGACTAATTACGATACATTCCTGAGTATACAGAGCGATTAAGATGCTCTACCGCTGTCGTTTCCTGCAACCCGCAATGTTATATCTGGCCATGGAAAACGACGCGCGAGGTTTTGATATCCCCTCGCTCGCTACGCACAAACTGTAAGTCCTACAGAAAAAAATGAACAAGACCTTTATGTAGTAAATTACATTTAGATAAATTTTGTACCGGGATACGTTTTCGCTAGAGGCCGTAGTTTCCGAGTTATTTAAGAAAAAGTGCGAAGTGACCTTCAAATGCACTCCGACTCCCACTCTCAGACCCATCCAATCAGGGTTTCTAGTTTATGTTGTTCTAGGCAATCCAACTACCATTGTTCAAGCAGGCCGGTGTGGCCGAGCGGTCCTAGGCGTTTCAGTCTGGAACCGCGCGACCGCTACGGTCGCAGCCTCGAATCCCACCTCGGGTATGGGCGTGTGTAATGTCCTTAGGTTAGTTAGGTTTAAGTATTTCTAAGTTCTAGGTGACTGATAACCTCAGATGTTAAGTCCCATAGTGCTCAGAGCCATTTGAACCATTTGGACCACTGTTCAAAAAGTTGCGACTGCAACAGTTATTTCCCACATTAACCTGGTTTGTTGTTTGGATTTAATCACGCCACCAGCTCAGTCGATCGCATGCAAATTGCAAAACTGACGTTCCTGTAAATTTTATCAAACAAAATTGTGAATTTTAGCAGCATAAAATAAACAATTTCATCGTTGTATTCGTCATGCCTTATGGTTACGAAACTACTGTGCTTGGATGGGTCAACACAGTTACTTCTAGCGTAACGTTTACAAAAGTTATTTTTTATTCATTAATCTCACGGGCACGTTTCCGAAATAGCCGACTATAGTGCTGTCGCGATAGACCAATCAATAGAGACCAAAAGAGTGAAATATCGGGAACAGTTCGTGTAGTAGGAAATTTTTGCACAGTGGTAGGAGGGAGTGACACGAAGAACGTATCAGAAATCGTGACCGGTGAGGGATGAGTGTGGGCGTACAGGTGTACGAAGATCATTTTTGTACGCTCTTGAATAACTCGACACGTATCCCAGTACACAATTTGTAAGTAGGCTGTTTAGGTTTTTTTATTGGTAACGCCACCTCTGTATGAAAATCACTGGCTGTGCTGTGTGCAGTCTGTGGCTGCTTTGCATTGTTGTAATACTCGCCATTGTAGTGTTGGGCAGCGGCAGCTGGATGTGAACAGCGCGTAGCGTTGCGCAGTTGGAGGTGAGCCGCCAGCAGTGGTGGATGTGGGGAGAGAGATGGCGGAGTTTTGAAATCTGTCATGAACTGCTATATTTATATATGATGATATCAAGGTAAATACATTGTTTGTTCTCTATTAATATCTTTCATTTGCTAACTATCCCTATCAGTAGTTAGTGCCTTCCATAGTTTGAATCTTTCATTTAGCTGGCAGTAGTGGCGCTCGCTGTATTGCAGTAGCTTGAGCAGCGAAGATTTTTGTGAGGTAAGTGATTTGTGAAAGGTATAGTTTAATGTTAGTCAGGGCCATTCTTTTGTAGGGAATTTTGAAAGTCAGATTGCGTTGCGCTAACAAAATATTGTGTGTCAGTTTAAGCACAGTCATGTATAATTGTTCAAAGGGGACGTATCATAAATTTAACTGCATTAAATTTCCTACAAAAAGATCATTTTTATTTTTTATGTAGGACTAATTGTTAGCGCGTAGCAGGCGAGAGAATATGAAAATCTCGCTCGTGATTTTTGAGAGCCAGCTATGATATTGCATCAAACGACAGTGGTAGGGGCAACTGACTCACCCTGTTTATGGCGTCCGAGGAGGAACGGCCAATAATGAACAATATGACAGCCGTGATCATTCGAAGCAAAAAATTTCAGCAAAATTCGGACCTAAAAATGCATGCCTTAAGAGCTATGAGCAATTTTTCATCTTCGATACTGTGAAACAAATCTCTTCTGCTGCACGGTGTGTGCTTTCCATGTTTTGCGACAAGGTAGTATCCACCAAAGCAGGAAAAAAATTGTCCAGTAAACATGGGCTCCAAAGTGAGTACCTTGAGAGCAATGAGCACTTGCTCATCTTCGCTACTGCTAAACACATCTCTTCTGCCGAACAAGTATTGATAGGTCTTACGGTATGCACTTTGAAGCTCGTGTTTGCTGGACGTTTTTCTTCTTTTGGTCTATAGTACATCCTCCCAAAATACGGAAAGCAAAGAGCTTACTGCAAAAGACATATTTTCTACATAAACGAAGAACTGCTCATAGCATGCATTTGAGAACCCACGTTTACATTTTTTTGCTTCGGATGACGGCCCTTGTCAATTCCTTGAATATTGACCACTCTTAATGGGATACCCTGTGTAGCTGGTTGCATGATGCTGACCCTGCTCAGCCGGGGGCTGATGCCGCTTGGTTCTGCAGAGCACGCGGACGCCAGCAGCAGCAGCAGCCGCCACAATAATTGATGTCGTCGCGATCGAACCGAACGGCCTGTCCGGCAGGAGTGGGCGGTGGAGGCCGGGTGGGGAGGGTGGGAGGGTGTACACCGGGCAGGGCTGTGGCGTGAAGGCGGGGGCGAGCCGCTGGGCGAGATTTGTGAAATCACAACGCGACAGTTCCACTGCCGGGACAGTGACATACGAGACCGCTCTCTGCAGAACTTAGTAGACGCCATGGCGGATTACGTCGTATGCCTCAACTGAAGTCCGTATTTGGCGTTCTTTTTTAATTTTTAATGTTATTACGTACGTCCTATTAACACGTACCGTTTCAGGGCACCAACGCATTTAAGACTGATCATAAACGAATCTTTTTGGTGCGGTTTGTCGTAATTAAATGTTGCATGTATTGTATTGTATGTTAACCGGGGGCCTAGAAACGACGGAGGGGCTCGGTCCCCGCCGCAGCCGCAGCGGTCCACAACCCCACGCCGACTACCGCAGTCCACTTCACTCCTCCGCCACCCCACACCGAACCCAGGGTTACTGTGCGGTTCGACCCCCAATGGACCCCCCAGGGAAGGTCTCACACCAGACCAGTAGACCAGTGTAACCCCTATGTTTGCGTGGTAGAGTAATGGTGTTGGACGCGTATGTGGAGAACTTGTTTGAGCAGCAATCGCCGACATAGTGTAGCTGAGGCGGAATAAAGGGAACCAGTCCCCATTCGCGGAGGCAGATGGAAAACCGCCTAAAAACCATCCACAGACTGGCCGGTTCACCGGACCTCGAGACAAATCCACCGGGCGGATTCGTGCCGGGGACCAGGCGCTCCTTCCCGCCCAGAAAGCCGAATTAAATGTTAGTTAACAATATATCGTTGGTTAAAACGTGTAGGACATCGAAAGATCAAAGACACAAACTGAAATAACATCTGCCTATTGATGATGGTGGGTAGACAGGGATCATGAACCGAAAGGTTGCCAATTCGTGTCATTGTTTCCACAAATATTGTTTTTACTTGCCTTCTTGTTTTCTAAAGGATTACTGAGCTTATTTATTAATTTAATGTAAGTATGATATGGAATATTCGATGCAGTGTATAAATACGATGGTTTCCCGTTCAGAAGTTGTTTGATTTTGTAAATATGGAGCATAAATTGCAAGATTGCTTCAACGCCCGTAGCTGATACCGTCGTAATTCAGTACAATGTACGATACAGGCACATAAACATGGCTAGCATTCGGAAAAGGGACCAAAAGTGCGTTTTAATACAGGCTGTGAAACATAGAGAAGTGTATGTATGATGTTGATAGTAATGTAAGTAGGCTGTTTAGGTTTTTTTATTGGTAACGCCACGTAGCGCTCTATATGAAAATCACTGACTGTGCTGTGTGCAGTCTGAGGCTGGTTGGCATTTTTGTAATATTCGCTATTGTAGTGTTGGGCTGTTGGCAGTTAACAGCGCGTAGCGTTGCGCAGTTGGAGGTGAGCCGCTAGCAGTGGTGGATGTGGGGAAGTGAGATGGCGGATTTTTGAGAGCGGATGATCTGGACGTGTGTCCATCAGAAACAGTACATTTCTAAGAATGGATGTCATGAACTGCTATGTATATTATAACTATTAAGGTAAATACACTGTTTGTTCTCTATTAAAATCTTTCATTTGCTAGCTATGCCTATCAGTAGTTAGTGCCTTCAGTAGTTAGATTCTTTTATTTAGCTGGCAGTAGTGGCGCTCGCCGTATTGCAGTAGTTCGAGTAACGAAGATTTTTGTGAGGTAAGTGATTTGTGAAAGGTATAGGTTAATGTTAGTCAGGGCCATTCTTTTGTAGGGATTATTAAAAGTCAGATTGCATTGCGCTAATAATATTGTGTGTCAGTTTAAGCACAGTCATGTATAATTTTTCTAAGGGGACGTTTCAGTAACAGTTAGCACAATAAATATTGCAGGCCGACGGATATTCCCTCGTATTTGGTGCCCATACAGCCATCTCAACACAGGCAATGTTATATTACAATTCGTTCTGAAAATATTAGATGGACATAAGTTTTAAGTCGTACCCAGGTACAAAATCATGTAGGCTTAACAAGGGACAGATTCGACATAAACCAAGTTTTGCTATGCGAGTATACCGAAAGGAATAAAGAAGAAAATGTAACACAGGATATGCAGTGATAGAATGCTATAAAAATCGTACTAGTAACGCAATAAGAAATGATAAATCGCCGTTGATACACATTTGGGATGCTCACAATTCAGCCTGTATTAATTACTATAAATCTAAATTAATAATAAAATATTGTCAATGTGTTCTGTAAGAATTGTTTAAAAAGCTGCGGATAGAGAATTGAATATTTGTGCAGGTGTATACATACCACCTAGACAGAACAAGAGAATAGTTTAGAGGAATCAGATTGGTGTACTGCTGCCACATGTATAAAAACACCAGTATTCAGACACATAAATATATGTGGTACATAGTGACATACATTCAGACGTTCAGCGCTCCATATTCTGTTGAGTAATACGTGGGGATATAGTCAGTTAATTGAGCTGTTGGTCTTCCCCTAGCAGTCTACGTACCAAGACCATTAGATTAACAGTGCAGGGAGCTACATCTTGATATTAGCACTGTTGGCTAACTCATACAATAGCATATACGTTGCTGTACAGATGAATGCTAACAACGTTTGGAGGCTGCTTGGGAAATGATGAATAAGAGCCCGGGAGTACTTGCTACTACGTTTCTGTGATACGTGTTCCGAAGACATTGTAGGCAGAACGGAGTTGGTGGGTCACAAGAACGCCAAACGATAATTTGCTCTAGTAGCAATTCCCTGCCTAGCCCATAGGCGTCTCCACCATCTTGTTCGCAGTCTTGTCCACTCACCTTCGACGATAGATAACAGAGAGAGCGTAAGGAAACTTTATGGTTTCTCGGGCCATAAAACGCCCATACAGCCACCGGGGAGCGCTGCTGTCGCAAACGACGTATAGGAGGAAGTAACGTTCGGTGTGATGTGCCAACTCGTTCCTGAGGCTGCACCGACGACGTTGGAAATCACGTGTACTTCGTTTTTGGAATATTTAAAATGACTCTGCTGAAACAAATACTACTCAATATATATTTCGTATGATGCCACCGGTCAGCGCGAAACGAAGCTTTGTTTCCTGTTGCGAATTAAATGTTCTTGTATAGTTGAAATTTTATCTGTCCATTCGATAGCATGCTCTAAAACTAGTCTAGTTGCCTACTGCGGTACTTCTCCTAACGACATGTGTTAACAGGGACAGAAGAACGCACAGAATAGCGAGTATTCAAGCAGCAACCCTGCTGCATGACGGTATACCGGGCGTTATAATTAAATTTTCCCTATTTAACACGTTATAACGCAGTAACTAATTACCTTACGAGTACCAGACTTGGTAGCATTAATGTCCAGAGTATGTGGTGCATGATTTCCATGAGTCACAACGCCACCGACCAGTTCCAGTTATTGCTACCAGGTGCCGTGATCAGTCATCGTGATTCATGGTCTCACACACCTGACCAGTCGCAGCGCATTTGTCGACGCGTCAACACGAGCACGGAAGAAAAGGAGCAGGTGATGCTCCATTATGAAAACAACATTAATGCTGCAGCTGCACTTCGAGAATATCGCCGGCTGAAAGAATTACGGAAGGGTCCTCTTTCTCCACTGCTGTGCGGAGCATGAGGAATTTCGAACCAACTGGAGAACTGGGCGTCGGTTCGGGAAGAGGCCGACGACCGGTTGCTCCACTGGTGGTCGATGAAATCGCTGTTGTTATGGCAGACAACGCTGCCCGCAATTTCCGATCGTCAGGCAGTGCGCGTGCTGTGTCACGACAGTTGAACATCCCGTGGTCCACTGCACGGAAGGTGCTTCGAACCATTCTCAAATGATATCCGGATAAGATCCATACCGTACAGCAGCTTGCACCATAGGACGCACAACGACGTGTTGACTTCGCTCTTCACTTCCTCGCAAGGATTGAAGGTGACGAGGGCTGGTCCTAGACCATGCTATGAACAGACGAAGCTGATTTTTCTCTGACGGGTGGGACGAACTCACAGAATTACCGAGTGTGCGGATCCTCGCCTCCAGTCGCTGTGCCTGAAGTTCCTCTGTATGGTGAAAGTACCAACGTGTGGTGTGGCTTCACGGCTACGTTCATCATTGCCCCATTCTTTTTTGAACAGGTTGGCGCTCTGGGCCCAAAAACGTGCAGTGTGACTGGCCAGCGTTAGTGCGACATGCTCCGCCAGCGTGTTATACCCGACCTACAGGAGAGAGACGCGTTGAACTCGACAGTTCTCATGCAGGATGGGGCCCCACCGCACATCACTCGTGAAGTTCACCTGATTCTCCGAAACACATTTGGTAACGATCGTTTCGATATCCTTGGCCGGCACAATCACCTGATCTCACTCCTTGTGATATCTGGTTGTGGGGCTACCTGACGGACAGTGTTCACCAGGGGAACCTTCACACATGTGCTGATCTGAAGGGCAGCATATCAAGAGAGGTAGCCAGCATACCTACGGATATTCTTCGTTCTGCTGTGCAGAATGGAATCATGCGCTTTCAGACTCTTCTGGACACGGGTGGGCGCCATATTCAGACCCTTTTGCAGCAGTAATGGTACCGGTATGTAATGGTATGTACCGTAGCAACACATTAAAAGTGTTTCAGTTCAACTGATTCTGCATTATTTCTCTTTGCCATGTCCTTGACATTAACCCTACCACGTTTGGTAACTAGTTTCCGTGTTATAACGTGTTAAATAGGGAAAGTTTAATTGTAACCACCTGAATGAGATTTTCACTCTGCAGCGGAGTGTCCGCTGATGTGAAACTTTCTCGCAGATTAAAACTGTGTGGCGGACGGAGATTCGAACTCGGGACCTTTGCCTTTCGCGAGTAAGTACTCTACCAACTGAGCTACCCATGCACGACTCACGACTCATGCCTCGTGCTCACAGCTTTACTTCTGCCCGTACCTCGTCTCCTACCTTCCAAACTTTACAGAATCTCTCCTGCGAGCCTTGCAGAACTAGCACTCCTGAAAGAAAGGATATTGCGGAGACATGGCTTAGCCACAGCCTGGGGGATGTTTCCAGAATGAGATGTCTCCGCAATATCCTTTCTTTCAGGAGTGCTAGTTCTGTAAGGTTCGCAGGAGAGCTTCTGTAAAGTTTGGAAGGTAGGAGACGAGGTACTGGCAGAAGTAAATCTGTGAGGAGGAGGCGTGAGTCGTGCTTGGGTAGCTCAGTTGGTAGAGCACTTGCCCGCGAAAGACAAAGGTTCCGAGTTCGAATCTCGGTCCGGCACACAGTTCTAATCTGCCAGAAAGTTTTATAACCACCTAGTTTACAGACTGAGTGAGGAAGAAAGGTACATGCTTTGAAGGGTCATTAGGAACAAAGAATTTCATACGGACATATGCCTGTTCCGAATAGCTGCCGGGTTAGAACACATACAGTTCATTGTGATGTATGGTCAGTATTAGTCAAACACTGTCATTGATTACAACGTACGACAATAGTGTAAAGGACGAAGAGTCGAATTATTTGATATAAAACACTTGTGATCTACCAAGTCGCGAAATTACCTCAGATTAGCCTACAAAAAATAGCGGAGCTAAAGAGCATACGCGTCACGCGAGGTTTTCAATATTCTCGCGCTCTCTTCGCGAAAACTGTTAGTGTTAGAGAAAAGATGAGTAGGGAATTTTTTGTAGGAAATTTAATATAGTTTAATTCTGTGCTGCGACGAGTTTTCGCTGAAGCGTGCGGTTTTTGAGTTATTCAAGGAAAACGTACAAAAGCAATAGTAAATGTATCTCGGAACCCATTCCGAATATAGCATATGTCCATAGGAGGTCTTTTGTTCAGAATCGCTGGTACTATCACCCCTCAAGGCACGTACCTTTCCTCGTGACTCAGCGTGTGTAGTCTACGCGACGGCAGGTAGGCAGCGAGGTGCACGGGAGACGAGACGTGGCCAACAAGTGTCTACAGGTATAAAAACTGCCGGAGGACACCCAAGCTGGAAACTGAAACTGAAACGCCAGGCTGTTCTGTGAAAATAACTTTAAACCGACAATGTACGGGTCTGTATCAATACTACCGCGAAGTGTCTCGTCATGTCATATGAATGTGTGGTGTCTGTTCTTCCGGCGATTCGCATCCATATAATTGATACGCCTAGCTGGACAATGGATCTACTTTCTTCATTGCAGATGCACAAATACGTCCGATATCATGTGAGAATCTCAGAGAAGCGAACAGTGAGTGAAACGGACAGGGACTGCGGGTGGGTGGCACGCAGTGAGAATGTGGATCGGCAGTGAGGTGTGCTGAGATAGTCCGCGCAGTTGCGATAACGCTCTGTCCCAGACGGCGCAGTGGTAAACGCCCGTGCACAGTAAGCGGGAATCCCAGTTTTCGAATCCAGGTCCGGTACATACAAGGATCGTTCAATAAGTAATGCCCTCCATTTTTTAAATAAGCCATTAATATAAATAGAGAAACGTCCTTGTTGGTGCTTCACATATGATGTTTGTTCTATGCGCCGATGAAGTTTCGAACCATTCTGGTAGATGGCAGAGCCGTGGCACAGCGTCAAAATGGTGTCTACATGCGACTCTCGTTACAAGCAGCGTGCTATTATTGAATTCTTGCGTGCAGTAAAAGAAACCGTGATGTACATCCATAAGCGTTTCTGTGCAGTATATGGTGATGCTGCAATTGATAGGAGTACAGTTGGGCGATGAGTAAAGAAAGTCACAGCCTCAGGAGATGCAGGAACAGAGACCCGTGACCCGCCATGCTCGGGACATCCTGTCACAACCACTGCTCCAGACATGCTGAATCGTGCGGATGTCATTATTCGTGCCGACTGGTGCATCACAACTCAATAATTGGCTCTACAGTTGTTGGTCAGCATTGGAAGTGCGTCTGCAATGATCGAGACTCTCGTATATTTAACGAGAAGGCCACGATGGATTCTACGAATGCTAAAAGTGGACCACAAGATTCAAAGAAAGGCCATTTCATCTGACACTTATTGGAGCGTTTTGAGACCGACGGAGAGGCCTTCCTGTCACGGATCGTTACGGGGGACGAAATCTGGGTGCACCACTTTCCGCAGGAAACAAAAAGGCAGTCAGTGCAGTGGCATCATCCTCATTCAACTCAAAATAAGAAATTCAAGACAACCCCTCTGTCGGAAAAGTCATGGTTACAGTCTCCTGTGATTGTGATGGCGCCATTCTCGTGGATGTGATGTCCAGAGGGTCAACCATCAATTCAGAGGCATACGTCAATACTCTGAATAAACTCAAGAACCGTTTCCGACGTGCTCGACCGAACAAGAATCTAGCAGAAGTCTTGCTCCAACACACGACAATGCACGTCCACACACAAGTCTGGAAACCCGAGAACACATCGCCAAATTGGGTTGGACATCATTGCCTCGTCCACCCTACAGTCCAGACCTGGCACCCTCGGAATTCCATCTCTTTGGGCCGCTTAAACACACTCTGAACACACTGGAACACGCTTTGAAGCTGAAGAGTGTGTCAGTCATGCAGTGAAGATATGGCTACGCCTACAGGTCAAGACCTTTTACCAGCAGGGAATACATGCTCTTCCACGACGTTGTCGTACGAAGATAGAACGTGATGGAGACTACGTAGAAAAATAGGACACGAGCAAGATATGTTGATGTATATTGTTACCAAACTCTGACTCTTAACAATAAATATGTTCTGAGAAAATAAATCTAGGCCATTATTTATTGAGCGACCCTCATATTTTCCCTCGTCGCCGCTGAACCCGCGTAATGTCCCGCTACAGCTGACACCAGTGATCCCCTTCAATTTACATAAAGTGTTTTGTCCTCGACCAGCCTGTGGCGCAGTCACTAACAGCAACAAACACCGAAAGATCTCGAAACACCTGCTGCCCATGTCTTTTGGCCTCCCGTGCCGGGCTCTGTCAAGTCTGCCTGACTGTCTGCTAAGCTGGGAGGGTCGCCAGTGACGCAGAATCTGTTACGGAATGGATTACAGTTAGCAGCGGGTGAAAGTATGCGATGTACGATAATACGAGTAACGAGGTTCCAGTATACACGGGCCCGCAGACGATCCTTTTGTGAGGTAATAGTGAACTTGTGGTTACGAGCCAGCACTGATGTCTGTGGTGTATTATCATAATTAGCAAAAATGCATTTGAAATGCAAACTTTTAAATTGCCATCTAATTAACTCAAATTTTACTCAAGGCGCTCCATACCGACACGTAAAACACTCCTCCAGCACGTTAGATATGATGAAGACGTTCCAAAACTCAATCTGACCAAGGTGTACCTGAGTCTGCTATTTCTCAAGACCGACTGAGTGAGCTGTCAATAGATTTATATTCTAATTCGCAAGAGTCTATCTTAAAGGATAGAAAAGTTCCAATACGCACGAGAAAAACAGTCAGTATATATACTGAACAACTGCAGGAATTACGTATGACTTTATTAATAGAATAGCTCTGTTTCATATTACACGAAAGTTCGTATCCTGATATTGGTTTGCCAACATAAAATGTTTGACTATGTTTATCAATTGTCAACTGCATTCGTGACAATTTTTTTTAAAAAAGTTAACTAGGTACTGCTGACCTCTTTGCCTTTATAATAGAACTTTTGCAATTAAAAGTGTGTTACGCTTAACATGTTTCACTATTTGCGATAGGAAAATTCGCAAGTTATCGAATTAAAAAATTCCACCGAACTACGAGGGTCACTGCAAAAGAAATGCACACTATCTTTTTTTAAATCCATCTATTATTCTACATGTTTGAAAGTTTTACAGTGTGTAGATACATCCTTTAGGAACAATATTTTCATTTCTCCACATAATTTCCATCGCTCTCAATTGCCTTGCGCCATCTTGGAACCAGCGCCTGTATACGGTAAAATTCTGTACCAACCTGTTGGAGCCACTCTTTGGCAGCGTGCACAAGGGTGTCATCATCTTCAAACCTCGTTCCACCAAGAGTGTATTTCAGTTTCCCAAAGAGATGATAGTCACATGGAGCCAGGTCAGGACTGTAAGGAGCGTGTTTCAGTGTTGTCCATCCGAGTGTGTGCAGTACGAGGCCTGCCACCGCCAGGGCATCCTCAATATTGCCGTGTCCGCTTTCATCACATAACCTGCTTGCCCACCGACTAACTGTACTGCGATCGACAGCAACATCTCCATACACATTTTTCAACCTCTTGTGGATGTTTCCCACTGTCTCGTTTTCATAGCACAGGAATTCTTTGACAGCAAGTTGCTTCTGACGAACGTCAAGTGTAGCAGCCATCTTGAAGACATGCTGTGACGGCGCCACTCACGGGAACAGGTTAAAGTAAGTTTGAAAATAAGCGGGAAGGACGTATCTACACACTGTAAAACTTTCACACATGCAGAATGAAAACCATATTTTTACAAAAATAGTGTGTATTTCTTTTGGAGTGATCCTCGTAGAACAAAGCCATCCTTTGCGATGTCTCTAAAATCGTTTTAAGATCTCCTCAATTACCATAAATGCAAATGAGTTGTTTCTTCTTTAATTATTTAGCACTGGAATGAGACTGAAAAAATTATTTCTGTTACAGAAAATGTCTAAGTAATAAGTTTTTTGAACGAAAACGCAAACAATTTCCACAATCACCAGGTTTAGATTTATTTTCAAAGGTCTTGACAGGAACCCAAGGAAATGCAAGTACTGTCTGGGAGAAACCGGGTAGTGTGTCTGTGTGTGTGTGGGGTGGGGGGCGAAGGGGGAGAAGGGGGAGGTGAGAGGCTGAGGAGATAAATCGTAGGATGATACGTCGCTTATACGGGAAAATTTCTGGAACCGGCCCTGCGTACGCAGTGGTCACTGTGAAACTGACACACCTCAAGACGACCAGAGGATTCTGCAGCGAAATATCGTGACAGCAAGGTCGAGACATACGGCAACTCGTCCAGAATGTTATGGAACGCAGTGCTGGTTTTTGCGGTTGAAGACTAAGAGCCGGTGGCTGTGGCTGAGCGGTTCTAAACGCTTCAGTCCGGAACCGCGCTGGTGCTACGGTCGCAGGTTCGAATCCTGCCGCGGGCATGGATATGTGTGATGTCCTTAGGTTAGTTAGGTTTAAGTAGCTCTAAGTCTAGGCGATTGATGCCCTCAGATGTTAAGTTCGATAGTGCTTAGAACCATTTGAAGACTAAGAGTACTATGGTCGTCAAGGTGTTAAGAGGCTGCTCACAGTTAGAGAGCCTGTATACAGAGAGAGTGGCCATAGGTGAAGTTGCCCGTGATTGGTTGATTAGCTTTGGCGCCATTTTTCTGCCAAACGTCTCTCGCGCTTCCTATGTTCGCCGTGCTTTTGAGCTGAATTGAAGTTCAGGGGACTTTTGGAAACGATTAAAAGGTATTTGAATTATTGAGAGACTTGTTATGCGTTGTGCATGCATGTTCGATTTAGTTGTATACTGTTTTTAGTACGTAATTAACGTTTGCGATCTTTAAGTTCCTGTAATTGTTGTGCCATGCTCATTCGACTTCATAGCGTCAAACTTTATTTCGTTCCGAATCAGAACACTAGGCATTATTTTGGTTTCAGTATTATTGCCTGACAGTTGACGCAGGCACGTTGCAAGCACGTTTTCCGCAATTGTCGTGGTTGCTGAAACATTATTCGTAGTAAACAATTGTAGGTACTCTTGAAGACAGTTTTTAATAGGCCTACTTACTGTGGGGTAGAAGGGATACGGTAGTTTTCTTGTTATATTTGGTCGTTATTACAGTAGCCTACATTTAACATTACCCGATTTTTGTAAGCTTTTTCGTTTGTTATCTACGAGAGGTATTCGTCAGAAAGTCGTAAGCAGTTGTTTACATGTGACATGCAAAAAGTTTGAAGACGTGACAAGAAGTACGTCTGACACTTTTTGCGTGTCACAAGTAAACAACTACTTACGACTTTCATTCATCTGACGTAATACAGGTACGTTAAATCTTTAGCATTATGCACTTCCGATACAAAACAAATGCTATACGCTATATTTTTTTATTTACGTTACTTTCATTGCAATATGTCTAGTAAACGAACTTAAAGGGGATAAATGCAAGTAACGAATAATTTTTACAGCCACTGTATCAAATTTTCCTGTGCTGTACGTAGTAGGCTACTGTGAGTTTATTATAGCTGTAAAGAAAGGCATTTAACGAATGATTTCGCCATATTGTCTTGTGCTTTTGATTCGGTGAGTGTGTACTCCACTACACCACTACTGGCCATCAAAAGTCCCGCCCGCATTTTGGCAGAAAAATGGCCGCCGTATCGTCCGGTTAGCCACTCTCTCCCTATACAGGCTCTCTACTCACAGTATTGTTGCCATCAGGTAGTGGCGTTGTGTCCCGAAAAACATTTAACTGCTTATTTTGCTCACCACCGGATAGGAAATGCGACCGGCCGCTATCGTTTCGTAACAGGAGCTGTCACGTAGTACTTCTGGGAACGTCACGATTTAACGTGATTGCAGGAGCGATTCAATTTCGTTCTATAATGAGTCAGTGTGCCGTTTAATGGGGTCGCCTGCGGAGCACAATCTGCAATGCAAGCAGCGGATTTGTACGGAGCGATTCAGAATTACGGCTTGTTTGGCGGAGGCAGGGGAGGCTACGACGCCACCAACAGGTCTCTGGCGTCTCCAGGGCCGGTTCATCCGCGGCAGGAGGGGGGGGGGGGGGGGGGAGGGGGTTGGCGAGTGCAGCGAATTGCGGGGTGCGCGAGGTGCGTGGGGCGAGCCTGACTCACGCCGCGCCGCTGACTCACGCGTCCTCAGCACCACACGCAACGCACGCACACGTACACGCACTGGCGCGTGAGCAGGGGCCGGCGCGTGCTGGTCGCGCGCAGAGGGGCCGCGCCTTTGTCTCGAGTGGTAACAGCCGCACTGCGCGAGTCCACTCTCTGCCCGGCCGACAACACCGCGTGCCAATCCGGAAACACCTTGTAGCGCTAACGACGGGACGTGCGGGGAATGTGGGCCTCCGAAACGCGGGCTCTTCCACTGTCTCGCTCCGCACCGCGCAAGATAGCTGCACTGTGTCGAGATACGAATATACCGGGTGATCAAAAACTCAGTATAAATTTGAAAACTTAATCAACCACGGAATAATGTAGATAGAGAGGTAAAAGTTGGCACACATACTTGGGGTGATATTAGAACAAAAAAAAGAAAGTATTGCTAGACGCGTGAAAGATCTCTTGCGCGCGTCGTTGGGTGATGATAGTGTGCTCAGCCGCCACTTTCGTCATGCTTGGTCTCCCAGGTCCCCAGACCTCAGTCCGTGCGATTATTGGCTTTGGGGTTACCTGAAGTCGCAAGTGTATCATGATCGACCGACATCTCTAGGAATGCTGAAAGACAACATCCGGCGCCAACGCCTCACCATAACTCCGGACATGCTTTACAGTGCTGTTCACAACATTGTTCCTCGACTACAGCTATTGTTGAGGAATGATGGTGGAAATATTGAGCATTTCCTGTAAAGAACATCATGTTTGCTTTGTCTTACTTTCTTACGCTAATTATTGCTATTTTGATCAGATGAAGGGCCATCTGTCGGACATTTTTTGAACTTTGTATTTTTTTTTGGTTCTAATAAAACCCCAGGTCATTCCAAGCATGTGTGTCAATTTGTACCTCTCTATCTACATTATTCCGTGATTTATTCAGTTTTCGAATTTATACTAATTTTTTGATCACCCGGTATGCACTCGTAACGACACATCGGAACGCGTGATACTGAGGAAGTGGTGTATTTATAGAGCGTGGCACACGTTCGGCAACACGGATTAGTAGCTACTGGTTGCGTATTAGGAGGGGTGTTACACAGTGGCCATTACTTTGGTCAGGAAGAGCAGATAAGTAGTTCCTTACAAGACATCATAGTCGCTGTCGACTGTATAAAATATTTATTATTACGATTCCAATTTCGGCCTTAGGGCCATTTTCAAGTAACAGTGCAAAAGTTACTTAACCACAAAAATGAAGCACAGGTTGTATGTACATAATTAAACAAACATTTCATTAAGATACTAGCGTAATTATAAAAACTGGTGAGAAATGTACATAACTTACATTCTGTCAGAATATAACACTATGTAACATGAGTACATGTCGTCGTCAAAATGCAGCCTTTTGACTGCGAGAGTCCCACAACATCCGATGAGTACGAGGCGAGTACATCGTAAAGTGTTGTTAAATGTGTGCTGAGTTGTCAATGTTACGAACGTTCTAATAGTCTACCACAAATAAAGCTCAGTGCACTGACAACACGTGGAGCTAGGTCTGTTGGCGGGAAAACACATTTACTAAAGATACTGCCTGTGCATGTAGCAAAGATAGTGCACACCAAGGATACAACCTATAAGCTTCATATCGTAAAATCTTTTCATCTGTCGACATCATACACCTTTCTAAATAGTGCTATGATTGTAAAGGGCAGTAGGATGGGATGGGAATATTTATTTATAACATAATAGAGGATAATATATGTGTTATCTGTTAATAAGCTCTCACATTGACTTAAGTGCTCGTAAATGAGATGAAGACAGAGCTCTGATACTTAATACTTTGTGTGCGTAAACACTTTACGAATGTGAATGGCGTAAAACGCTTGCCAGCAATCCAGTTTACTGTGGAGCACCACAAATCGGGACAAAACATCAGAATGTCTCTGCACAAATAGAAGATGCATCCTTTAACCAGGCTCTGTTACAACAAACAAGGTTGGAATGGTTCTGAGCTCTACGGGACTTAACATCTGAGGTCATCAGTACCCTAGAACTTAGAACTATTTAAACCTAACTAACATAAGGACATCACGCACATCCATGCCCGAGGCAGGATTCGAATATGCGACCGTAGCAGTCGCGCGGTTCCAGACTGAAGCGCCTAGAACCACTCGGCTACACCGAGCAAACAAGGCTAAGTAAATATGTATACTATTACATCGAAATTGCTTAAAATGTTTTCGATGAGTGTCCAAAATAACTGTGCAGTTTTATGAATTACTGGTGAAGTAGATTGATACAATAAGTCACGTTCTTCGGAAACGATGACATGTCGAGGCTACATTTCATTTATAAAATATAGAAAAATAAAATACATTGGAGTATGCTTTTCTTCCCTCGTTCCAATGTGGTGGTTGTAGAGAATTATGGGCAAAGTAAAGAGTGATTCAGTATCGTGTTCTAGAAAAATAGGTGCAGAGTAAGTGAATTAGGGGCGGAGAAGGACCACCGTCATATACACTCTCCAAAAAATACTCTAGTCAATGAGATTCCAGGCCAAGGACGTGTCTGGGGACGCACCCAACAGAGGTGGAATATGAAGCTGACTGTCGCCCGCCACAGGACCCGAAACCAGGAGTGATGCTCTGTGGTGCCATTTCGTTTCATAGCAGGACCTCTTTGGCTGTCATCCGCGGCACCTTAACATCACAGCGGTACGTCGACGATATTCTACGCCCTGTTTTGTTTCCCTTCGAGGCGAGCCATCTTGGTCTTACATTTCAGCAAGGTAACACCCATCCAATCATGGCAGGAGTCTACTGCTTGCCTTTGTGCTTGGCCAGAAATGTCTGCATACCTCTCCCCAGTTGAGAACGTTTGGAGCATTACTGGGACGAGCCGCCAACCAGGTCGGGATTTTGACGATCTGACTCACAAATCGGGCAGAGCTATCCCTCAGGAGGACATCCAACGACACTCTCAGTCAATGCCAAGCTGAATAACCGCTTGCGTAAGCAACACAGGTGGACGAACGCTTACTGACTTCCTCAATTACTGAAGCTCTTACTCTTGCGTAGGGCAACGGCCTTGTTGCAGTGGATACACCGGTTCCCGTCATATCACCGACGTGTAGCGGTATCGGGCGTGGCAGGCACTTGGATGGGTGACCACCCAGGCCGCCATGCGCTGTTTCCATTTTTCGGGATGCACTCAGCCTCGTGATGCCAATTGAGGAGCTACTCGACTGAATAGTAGCGGCTCCGGTCACGGAAAACCATCATAACGACCGGGAGAGCCGTGTGCTGACCAGGCGCCCCTCCTATCCGTATCCACAGCTGAGGGTGACACGGGGGTCGGATGGTCCCGATGGGCCACTTGTGCCCTGAAGACGGAGTGCTTCCTCTTGAATAAATCATCTGTTTCTTCTGAAACTGTTATCATTTGTTTGTCTGTACGAGTATGTGACATATACCAATTCAGTCCCATTTGGGTAAGTCTTTTGGGGTGTGCCTTTTTTTCTGTCGATGAGCTTAATTACAAAATTCGGAGAATGCTGGGAAAACAGAGAGCGTTGCCATCTCCGTTCAACAAAGAACGACGAAATTGCGATAGGTACAAGTTAGCAGGAATTCATGAGTCTATAAAAAGATGTATGTGCGAAGCATTCAACTTGCACCATCATCCGTTATAGGAACATCTTGCCGAAAACCTTAGGAAATTTTGGTTACAAAAATCACGAGGCGGATTGAAGGCTTACAATTAGCCAGTTGTCGACCAGTCTGATGTGATAATAGAAGACAGGAAAAGGAAAGCTGAAGTTATAAATTTCGCGTTTAATAAATTAAACAGACATCCACCATTTGACTACCACACACTCTTGTACGGAGGATATAGAAATACGTGTCACTGGCGCAGGAAAACATCAGAGAGAATTGAGAACAAACAAGTCGCGAGATCCTGATGGAATACTAATTTGGTTTTATAGTGAGTACTATTTGGCATTGGCCCCTCTGTTATCTTGCACTTATGGTTAATCTCTCTTCCAGGGCAAAATCTCAAGCGTCTGGAAAAAGTCGCAGGTGACTCCACTGTGTGAGACGGGTGAAAGAACAGACCTGCAAAATTTAAAAACCAATATGCTCAACGTCGGTTTTCTGCATAATTCTTGAGAATATTATAAGTCGAAATATAATAACTTTCCCAGAGCGAGAAAAGGTGCTATACACACATTATTACGGATTTAGAAAGCTGAAAGGGTACAGTACCGCCCGACATTGAAAATAGGTACAACATACTTCACTATTTTTGTCAGAACAACACATTTTTTTTTTGTAAAATAACTCAATTTCAATTAATACAGCGAAGCCGGATACCAGTGTGGGAAAGAATGACAGTTTATTTATTTAATTGATCACATGTGCACTCCCACAAAGTAAATCCCTACATCCAGTTTGGTGAGATCTGTGAAATGAATGAATGTATGGTCGTCTGCTAACCGCAGATAGTGAATGTGAATATATGATCATCTTTGAGACGATCCTTTGGCCACCTTTGGTGGGACCAAAGAGATGAAATTTACCAGAGCTTTGAGCGCCTGAAATGTGGCTGACCAATACGATAGCAAAGTGCTTCCCCCACCTCGACAGAGATGGGAGAGGACCTCGAGAACGGCCATGTTTCAGCACTCTGCCGCTGGATCTTGTGCTGTTAAGACCTGTTTTAGTTGTGCTCCGTAATGACGAAAGAGTGGAGACATGGTATGCATGTGGAATATTTAAAAGTAGTTTGAAATAATAATTTCTCTATTTCAGGAACTTTTGTGGGGAAAATTAAATGCCAGGTAGGTAATATTAATGGGATTGTAGTAATCTTCGGAAGTGACCAATGGTCACAATGAAACCACGTGTAGCAATAAGTTGAAATACTTCCGTGTGCTTAAGTTAAGCTGAATTACTAGCGTGTGTACAATAAGTTGAAATATTTAAGAAATAGCGTGTGTACCATAAGTTGAAATATTTAAGAAATGGCGTGTGCAGGACTTGAAATTAGAGACGAGTACTTCCACGTGGTGAGTACTGTGTGAGTCTCAATCTGTGTATGAGACAAAGGATAAAGAGAAGTACTCGTCCATGATATCAGTTGAGGACTCGCGTGTGTGATGTTCTTAATATTATTTTGCGTGATATGATTCCGTGTGACGCTTGATTCATACTCTGAGAGAGAAGCAAGGTGAGTCGGCCGTCTATCCAGCAACGCCATTTGGCTTGCATTGCACAGGAAGACGTGCAAATATCTCCAGAGTTCATAGTAGGAAAGTAGAATTACAAAGTGGGGCAGTGTCGTGTGAAACTGGGATAAATACTAATTGAAGTGGGAAAGCTGAAAGTGATAATGGTGTGACTATTCTCTGTGTAGTATTTCATGTTGTAGTGTGGTGTATGTCATGTAATTTGGGTATGTGTGGTTTGCATGGGAGAGTAGCGAGGTAGTTTCAAAAGATTAGTGGGTTATGCTTCTTCCTTCGGTACCGCTCGGTCTGGAGGAAAGTTTCGTGATGATGATTGTGAGAGTCGAAGTGTGAGGTATAATAAAAGATCCACCATCCTATCTAGAAAGTGCACTGTAGCGTTAAAATAATTACGAGACCATAATATAGAGATTCACCATTGTAAAGCCATGCCCACTGGGCGGAATTTCTCATGTGTTATTGTTGTAGGTTGTAGAATTTGTGTGTTTAGGTTAGAGAATTTATCGGAATAAATGAGATAGTGAAAAGAAAAAGATTGGTGGACTATTCCTTCGAATTGTATGTTGTCATAATGTCCCGAATTTATAATGTGTGCGCCATTCATATCCAGTGCGGTGGCCACGTGTTGACAAAAGCCGTTAAATAAAAAACAAAAAGAAAATGTGGTATTGCCAGTGCGTAGTGTACAGTCAGAGTTCTGTAAATTACTGATAGTCAGATGCGTGTTTCCGTTGCGTATTAATCATATAGGAGGATAACTGGTAACTTAAGTGTGAGTACTAGAGTTCATGTTACTCGATAAATAAGAATGAATCCACTCGCTTGGCAGACCACTCATCTTGCAGGCCTGACTGCTTGATGCCACAGTATGAGCAAGGCATGTGGGTGCCTCTCAAAGCATCGCTCCTGCGAAACTCTGCTTGCATTTTTCTCACATGATATCCAGCGAACTATGGATGAAGACCACCAGGCAGATTCCATATCCGTAGATTTCCCGAAAGCGTTTGACACAGTGCTACACTGAAGACTTAAGGAAGATCCGAGCAAACGGAATACGCTCTGATATGAGAGTGGCTCGAATATTTGTTAAGTAACAGAACCCAGTACGTTGTCCTGGACAGCGGGTGCTTATCAGAGACAAGGATAGCGTCAGAAGTGTCCATGAAGGACGGCTCTCGTTCTCTAGAAGCGTAAACGATCTGACGGACACGGAGAGCAGCAGTCGGCGACTGTCCACTGATGACGCTGAAGAGTGCTGGAGAGTGTCATCGTCGAGTGACTGCAGGAGGAAACAGGCTCGCTTGGACAGAATTCCTATTTGGCGCGATAGATGGCAGCTTGATCTAAATACGGAAAAATGTACATTGATGCAGAAGCGTAGGAAGCACAGTCCTACAATTTTCGAATAAAATATCAATCCTTTATGCGTCACATTTAGAAAAAAAATTGGGGAAAATTTTTTGTGACGAATATTTACTGTGTATGTTGTACATCTGCCATATCCATTGCAAAAGTTCTTTTGAAGCTATTGGTTAATAAATAAAATAATGAATCCAAATGGCATCATTAGAAATTACATAATAATTACTTAAAAAATACAGACATAACTGTACTGTAAACTTACCGTATTTCTTTCCCTTCCCCTTGAGGAAATACGTAAAGTTGGTTCCATAACCAAGAATTTCACTATACACAGAATAAAACTAAACACAACAGTTATTGTTCACTCATAAATGCAGTAGCACAACTCACGACACTTCTCTGTTATGCACTTCAAACTAACGGCGTGGCACGAAAGCAAACGCCACTGTGATCTGTTGGCCAAACTTGGAACTACGTGAAACGATGCCAAACGGTATCATTGAAACTTTGGGAAGCTCAAAAAAGCCAGTAATACGTAATGATGCCAGTTGGAATCGCATACGCAGAAAGGGATTAGGCTGTATGGCTCGACATAGTAACATCGGGTAAATACCTAAGTGTAACGTTGCAAAGTGACACGAAGTAAAGTGCAGCTCATCTAAAAAGGAGACCGCGTACAGAACAGTTGTACAGCCCTTTCTTCGGCACTGCTCGAGTCTGTGGGGTTCAAATCAGGGCGCATTAATTGAAGCTAGTCACTGAAGCAATTCAGAGACGTACTACAAGATTCATGATCTATAGATAAGCTGAAGACGCGAGTGTTACCGAAATGCTGCGTGAGCTAAAACGGGAACTCCGTGAGGTAATTAGATGTTGCTTTGGCGAAACGCTGTTGAGAAAATTGGAGACCCGGCATTTTCGACGTACTGCAGAAGGATTCTACTAACAACAGCGTGCATCTCGCGAACATAAGGGAAATCAGTGCTCAACGGAAGCATATAGATAGTAATTTTGTTCTTTTGCGTGCACACGAGGAAAGGGACTGACTAGCAATGGTAGAATGTACGCTTCACCACGCACCACATGGTGCTTTGCGAAGTATGGATGTAGATGTAGATGTAGATGTAGACGTGAGAGCGAAGCCAATATAATCAAACTCGACAAAGAGAACAGACGTATTGTCAGTCTCAGGATTCACTCGATCGCACCAGAATACCTAACAGAGAAAAATTCTCCTGTCGTTCCTGCGGGAGGAGACGGCCTATTAAACCAAATGAGTTGGCGACTTGGGAGGAGCTTTTGCAGCCAACCGCCGCGGAAAGGCCAGCGGGTTTCGTCGTTCGTATAAAAGCTTTCCTCGATCCACCCAGTGTGTCAAATTTCGTGATTTCAGTTCTTTTAATCAGTCCACAGAGAGAGACTAACAGTCACTTCAGATTGTTTACAAGGGACAGTCGTGAAGTTTTAATTATCATCTCAAGAAAGGAAGCTGAGACCGTGAAATTATGTTATGGTATTACTTCTTTTTTCCTTACTTTCACCACGAAATACTAGATATTCATCGTAACGCACAAATGTTTCAAATGGCTCTGAGCACTATGGGACTTAACATCTGAGGCCATCAGTCCCCTAGAACTTAGAACTACTTAAACCTAACTAACCTAAGGACATCACACACATCCATGCCCGAGACAGGATTCGACCTGCGACCGTAGCAGCCGCGTGGTGCCCGACTGAAGCGCCTCATCGTAACGATAGAGCACGTATTTTCGGAAGTCAGCTGTCAGACTGTCAACCACTAAAATAGCATCGTTACCTTTCTGAAAATGCCTGAAGTACAGTGGTTTCTTCATTTGAGGAAAAAGATACCATGTGTGGAGAATAAGAATGCTTAAGGCAAAATGTGATAGCACGAAGAAGCACATGTATGGTAGGGTGACCAAGCGTCCCGGAAAACCGGGATTGTCCCGGTTTTCATCCCTGAGTTCCGGTGTCCCGAAAATTTGTTTCGGGACGCTCAAAAGTCCCGGAATTCAGTTTTTAAATACATTTCGTGAAACTTTCTAAAATTTTTGGGATTTCGCTATATTAAAGGAAGTACAACACAAGAAATTAATATATTTTAGCTTATTTGTCTAAAACCTCCATCGTCCCATACTAGTAATCACAGTATCAGTATTGATACACTCAGGCAATAATTTACTTTGAGCGGTACTTTGGCCAACAAGTAGTAAGTTGTATTATTGTAAGAGAGCTATGAAACCGTCCGATTGTCGCGCCACTTACTCACACACTCATTGTTAGAACAGTGTAGTAGTTGGTGTTTTGTCAGACAAACTGCAATAGTTTTTTCTCATATTAGTGGTATTATTCTTGCAGTACTGTGAAACGCAATGCCGAAACGTGCCTGGAAGTTCAGTGACTGTTATTCCAAGGAATGGAATTTCATTAAGAAAGGTCGTTTTGATTACGAAGCAGAGTGTTCCGTATGTAACTGTTTTATTAGTATAAGTCATGGTGGACGTTCCGACATAGTTGATCACATCAGGTCAAAGAAACACATTAACAGATACACCGAGCTGCAGTAAAACTCTACAAAATTATTTTGTGAAACATCAGTCAAGTGAAGAGACGAAAGTTCGAGCAGCTGAGCTTACACTAGCCTACTACACGGTAAAACATCACCAAACTTGTAGATCTAGTGATTGTACTAATAAGCTTAACAGCATTATGTTTGATGATTCTTCCATTGCAAAAAAGTTTAGTTCAGCAAGAACTTAAGTGTCAGCCTTAGTGAAAGGAATTATTGCTCCCCAGAGTGTAAAGGAAAGCCTTGAATACATCAAAAAGTCTTCTTTCTACGGGGTATCCAAAAATGATGAAAAAAACACCATTGGAATGTCATGAGAAGTGGGTGAGTTTTTTTAAAAGCTGTGACTGTCTTTAGCATTACTCTGAGTTGGTAATAATTGCAAGGTATTTATTTGCAATCCCAGCCCATAATGCCAATGTGGAAAGAATATTTTCGTTCAGGAATATCCAGTGGACTGATGAAAGAAACAGAATGGAGGTGGACTCTCTTGAAGCAATCCTCCAGATCCTGTACAACTACAAAATGGATTGTGCCGAGTTTTATCACTGTGTCTCAAAGAACAAAGACATGATCAAGAAGGCTGGAGGCAGTGAAAAATACCCTTTTCTCCAAGGACAGTCAATTACATCCACAAGTGCTCAGTAATATTAAAGCTCATGTTAATATTAATTGATTAAAAGTTGAAATGCTGTAAAATTTTGTAAAATCGTAATACAATTCTTTATTACTGCATACGTTTATTAAATGTCATTAATTATACAGATAATCTAGATTATATCAATCTTTTGTACCCTCTTATTAGTTATAATAATCGGGTTAACAAAATGTATCAAGAAAACATTAATATTTAAAATTAAGAAACCTGGATACATGTGGAATGAGGTGTCCTTTGGCACCCGGGTGAAAGTGTCCCAGTTTTCACCTAAAATAATTTGGTCACCCTAATGTATGGTTGTGTTCTGTGCAGGACAAAGCGGAGCATTATCGTGGAGCAAAACACCCCCATGGACAGCTTCAGACTGTGCTTTTTCTTGACAGCATCCGGTAACCTGGGCAGACGAATTCGACAGTCTGCTGCTGTGGCGATTTCCTCTTACAAGCATAATCTATTATCACTGTACGATTGCAGTTTTAAAAAAGCAGTCAGCATCATCTTTCCCAAAGATGATTGGGTCTTCGCCTCCATCGGCGGTGGTGAATCCACATGCTTAGATTTTTACATGGTTTCCCACATCCGACCAGGTGAATACCAGGCTAGTACCCACATCCTGTCTGAGTTACATGTTACACATGCATGTCAAAAACGTACTCACACTTTCACATTGGGTAATACTAGACGCAGATAGATGCGGTACACAAATTCATGAAGGGCATCTAGCCGTTCTCTACCATTGACCTACCGATCCAGTGAAGATATGGGATAAGACCAGGACGAAAAAGAAGAAGAAGAAGTAAATCCATCTGTTTCTACTTCTTGCTTTGCTTCTTTCACTCAGCATCGTGGTGATACCCCCAGCACTTGAGCGACTAAAACAAGTGATTTGGACTAGCCCGACACAGCTGGAAGATTTCTGCTGCTTCCCCGATTCGGTGGTCTCTTCGAATGGGTGTGAGGAATGGTAGAACCCAGCGAGCGCGACCATTGTCATGTTCAAAATGTCGCTCGCGGTATGTAAGCTGATCCATGACTGGTTTTTATCTCGATTGTAGTACTGCGGTCTTCGAGCACCAGGGCCTCCTGTTTCTGTGGCGTTTCCCGGTTCTTCACAGAGAGATGCTCTGCCCCTTTATTCTTTGTTATTTGGCCTTGCTTGACCACAAAGGTAGCGTCTGCACCAATTTAACTGTTGTGTCATACTGTGATGGTGCATTGTTGCAGGACACTCCTGCCAGCTCTACATGGGCTGTTCCATTGTTGTTCACCTTGAAATGCAGAAAACAAATCACCGCACAATACTCCACTTTGTCAATGGCCTGTGCCCTCTCATTTCGGTTCCTGTAGCAGTGTGCTGCGGGGTTGTTGCATGGGGATTTCATTGCCTAGCAGAACCGCAGACATGTACCTGCAAACAAACTAAAGGTTAATTACGTAACTTTATTTTTTCAAGGTGATAATTGAAACCTTATGATCCCTGGTAATCAGTAATACGGGGCGTTGCTTATCGTGCCCCTTGTTTACGCTACACTCGATACACGGTCTAATAAGCGAGTGAGAGTACAGTAGCTCATAACAACAGCGGGAGAGAAAGGACGTGGGCAAACGATATTCACCGCTGGTTGTAGATTAGTAAGGAAGTACCTCCAATGGTAAATAAACAGCAATTACGGTGCTTCATCACGACAAAAACATGTCTGGGCCAAATTGTAAAGTAATTTAACAGCGCGTTCTCAAGACAATACACTCAGTCACTTTATTTAAGTGATAATAATTAACGTTTTAATTGGTAAAGTTATCCTCAAGTAACACCATTGCCCAGAGGCCAGCGTTTTAATTGGTAAAGTTATCCTCAAGTAACACCATTGCCCAGAGGCCAGTTTCGTCCTCAGTCACCCATTGACTACAGATTTTGCAGCACCTACATTTATAGTCACCAGATGACACTTATACATAGGGTTGCACGAGAACAGTGAATATACTTATACGTTTACCCTGATTTATATATAAATAAAGTCATGCTTTAGGCAATGGAAGTTGTAATTGATCTCAAATCTATGTATTGAGTATTCGGATGCGCAACATTTGTTGCAGCCCAAGTAACGTAGTTTTGGGACGGCGTATTTTAGCCCCATAGCACTTAACGTATTTTGAGTGTTATTACTTTGCTGCTATAGATAGACAATGACACTACATACGGCGCCGAAGAAGTGTCACGAAAATCCAGTGCATTTGGAATTATGTCATTGTTACAGTAAATACAGTGAGCGATTTGTACCACCTGCGTGTACATTACTATTTTCAAATTTTCCTTGTTTACCCTTCTCTTTCTTATAGACAAGTAGAATATCTATAACGTTTTTTCGCCATTCCGTCGTAAAGTGAAACCAGGTGCTACGCACGAAAAATAAAAAATACAGGATCAATGCTCGAATTTTGGAGTGATAAAAGAAGTGACAGCCAATAATATTCATTTTTTAAGTTTTCTAATGAAATGTTCCGGTTTGTCGAAGCTGTTCTAATTAATTTCGTTACAATGTCACTGTATAGAACACTGTCTCGTGCAGAAATACTAAGATACATACAAGGGTTTGAGAATCTGCATCCACAGGAGGAAATTAATCAGACTATAATGTATACATTTTATCTGCATACAGACGTAGCACCAATATGTATATCTGACTAGCAGTTTACTGAAACAAACTTACAATTTTGTCTGGCACTTGTCTCGTAAAAACATGGTCATAAAATCACACACATTATCTATACAATACAGGACTTTATAAACCTGTGTCTCGATATTTTTCAATAAACTGCTTCATAGCAATATAACATTTACATTTGTATGTTTGTTGTACACACCTGTGTAAAGTATCTAGTCCACCTTTCACATACGTCTCTGTATATTCGCAGCAACGACAATACTACACCGTAGTTGTTACTAAAACTCAAACCTCCAGAAATGTATATAAAACAAGACTAATTAATGTACTATTCACGTTTCGCTACTACTGCCAATTGTAGACAAGTAACGCCGTCCCAAAATCACGTAATGTGATAGCAGCTACAACATTCACGGTCAATTTCTTACTTTTCGCCACGCGGGGTAGCCGATCGGTCTTGGGCACCTTGTCACGGTCGGAGGTTCGAGCCCTCCCTCGGGCATGGGTGCATGTGTTGTCCTTAGCATGAGTTAGTTTAAGTTAGGTTAAGTAGTGTGTAGGCTTAGGGACCAATGATCTCAGCAGTTTGGTCCCATAACACCTTACCACAAATTTCCGAATTTTTCTGTTACTTTTCAGTATAATCATGCTCTTTGTCCACAGCCTTTTTCGGCCTTGAAACAAGGGCAAATATACCTGTGCAGCAAAAATCGCACTGCTGCTTCTTCAGCCACTGATGCACTGGATTTTTCACGGCCTCTGCATCTTTAAAGTGATGCTCCCGATGAGCTTCTTTGGGTGTGCCCACAGATGGAACTCCAATGGTACGAGGTTCTTCAATCCGGTCAGTCAACATTTTCGGTACCTAGAGTGCACAACTCTTGGAGTAGCCAGTTTTTCAGTAATGGCCCTCAAACTGCCATTTTCGGTGAATAACTGGCGACATAATTCGTGTGTTGTTCTTTGTCAGTCATCACAGACGATTTGGTCGACACGCTGGATGCTGTGGTGTCACAGACGCCACACTGGCATTCCACAGTTGGTAATGGCAACGCAAGTTTCCGTCAGAAGCCGGCAGACGTCGTGCGGGATCTGTCAGACCCAATGGAGCACGCGTGGTGAGCCACGCCTCCAGTAGTTCCGTACCACGAGCGCCGTCTGCCGCTGCGATATAGGATGTCGGTGGCAGCCGCACAGCCCGTTCACAGCGAGGCACATATCAGTCGCAACGGAGTCACCACCGAGATGCAGATCAGTCGCAGCTCTCGCTATCACTCGTGCAGACCCTCACCCTAAGATGCTCTTGTTTTAGCTGGACTTAACTGCTACATATTAATTTGTAAAGAGTCTACGTACACTTGGAGGAAGCAGCAAGTTAAGTAAAGCTTCCGTTTACTGATTTACTTGTCCGCTAATCAGCACTGCCCCTGACCAACTTTTCTACGAAAGCAGCTGCTTCACCACTCTGTAGCCCGCCTTGCATTACCGTTGTGTATAAAGCAGTACACAAAATATGTTCTGTGACATCACAGCCGCCCCACGCTGCATCAGCAAACTGTGTCCGCCACTCACCTTCTCTAGAGCGACGAACCAATCGCATAACGGCGTGTGCTGACGTCCCCCGCAGAGTATCAACCCATCGGAAAAGTTGGCCAGGTGCGAGCAGGACTCGCCCTCTGAGCCTTCTGTTCAGACTTCATGATGTGTACACTACGCGGTTCATCCACTCCGGGAATCGAGAACCTCGACCATTTTTGCCTGTTATCGACACTGATCCTGCCAAGATAACATTACCTGGAACGAGACTTTGGACAATGGTTTAAGTCTGAAAACGGATAAAAAACGGGAAAATACATTTAAAGTGAACATCAACAGTCTCGACTGCAAGAAACCTCTATTGTTGTGGTTACCGGTTTCGGTCAGTTACTGACCATCTTCAGACCTCATACCATGTTTGAACGAGGTGGCGTGTGAAAGGAGGGAGTTGACGTTTTTGGAGTTCGTAACGCCTGTTCCGTTCACTGCCACCGCCTACCAAGATGGTATGAACCTGAAGATGGTCAGTAGCTGACCGAAATCGATAACCACAAAAATAAATGTTTCTTGCGGTCGAGACTGTTTATGTTCATTTTCAAGTACTGAGGATAACCTCTGTTCTCCACGAGAAATGTTCTCAAAAGTTACTGAGAAAGTAAATATTTTTCGCGTGATATAATTACAGACTAACAGTTTTCGGTTTTTTTCCCCTTACTTGTACAGTGAAACCTTAATTCTTGCCAAATTTGACGATTCTAGGTCAACAGGAGGTACACTATAGGTTCTAATGAGTGAGTTTGCGAGTATCAAAATATATGAAATAAACGGCCATATTTTTTGATTGCATTGACTTAGGGACATCAATTTTTTTTTACGCCGCCAAGAGTCGGTAGATCTTTGTATGCCACTTAAGTCCCGACTTCACACATCTATCCGTTGCTGAGAAAAACGGTGCTTAACAATCGCGCAGACAGACAGGTGGACAACAGAGTTATCCTGTAAGGGTTCCGTTTCTACCCGACTGAGGTACGGAACCCTGAAAATAAAGTCGAGTAATTTATTTTTTGTTTCTTTGCTGGCGTATGACCGCAATCATGGTATGTACTGAAATCGCCGTACCACACGATCGCAGCAAGCAGTTAGAAGAAGCAAAACAAAATTATGCGACGCACAGTAGAAGTGGGGTATTATGAGGTAATTCGCTTTCTGCATTTGACGGCGTACAACAGTGCAGCACAAATGATGAGGAGTTGGTGGCAGTTGAGGCAACAGTGCACGCACCATCGTATGGCGCAGTGCCTAGGTGCTGTAGATGCCTCCAGTGTGGCGAAGAACGAGGTGGCAGATCATCTCTCTGAGGAAAATCGGGCATCGCAAAAGTAGTGGATTCCATGAAATCGAAGACCGGTGTGTCGAGAGGGGAATGTGAAAATCGGTCACGCATCACTTTTTAGCATCTTTCACGACATTTGAACATGATGAACATTGCAATCCGATATGCTCTGCAACGGCTCACATCCATTTAGAAAGAGCACACGATCGGGGTAACAGTAGAAATGTATCCGGGCCAGGCCAACCCATATCACTCTTTTAGCCGCCTATCTGTGTTTTAGTTCTGAAGAACCGTTGTGTTTTGGTATTTGTTTGGTGTTGGCTAAAACATGTGTTTTTTACTTCTTACTAATTACCAAGTGAAAATAACGAAATGTCGGTTAGCCAGAGCAGCAATGCAAAAAGTTTCTTTTTAAATAAGCCTCTCTCTTTTATAGTCAACATCCGTAGCGTAGCGGTAGCGTTATTGCCCACCACTCAAGGGGGCCCGGTTCGAATCCCGGCAGGGGACTGGGTGTTGTGTGTTCTTCATCATCATTACTGACACGCATGTTGCCGAAATGGCGTCAACTAAACAGACTTGCAGTACGCCGGCCGAACTCCGAAGGGGATATCTCAGCCAAAAAATGCCATACCATCATTTCATTTTATTTTTTTTATAAAAGAAGTAATTTGCATTGGCTAGAAGTACTGCGCTATTATTGAAAATGGGGAAAGCGACCAGTGCTATTTAACGAGGAACAGACACATGGTATAATAATTGCTACAGAACTGTCGAGACAATAAGGTCCCTGATTTCGTGTGCCCTGGCTAAAGGTACGCGTTGTGTGTAGCGTGCAAGACTCGCTCCCACCTCGTCCGTACAGTAGTTTTATCACCGTCATCGCTGCACATCCGTTGTATTGCCGAATTGTACCAACCCTAGTCTGGAAATAGTTTTACGAAGTGAAATAGCAATGAAGTACAATGCGTTGTTTGCTTTAAAAGAGTAAAGATTTATCTGTCGTTTGTATGAAATAATGCAAGAGGAAGAAAATTATGCCGCACTGGATTAGCCGAGCGGTCAGGGGCGGTGCAGTCATGGACTGTGTGGCTGATCCCGCCGGAGGTTCGAGTCCTCCCTTGGGCATGGGTGTGTGTGTTTGTTCTTAGGATAATTTAGGTTAAGCTTAGGGACTGATGACCTTAGCAGGTAAGTTCCATAAGATTTCACACACATCTGAACATTTTTTGAAGAAAATTATGGTAACAGTAATAAATTAAAAACTTAACAATTCATTCACGCTACACAATAAAATAGAACGTAGCTGATCTGCTGCGTGTCTACATAATATGCGTCTATCTGCTTGTAGCCCTTCAAAACGGACAAATTAACGCAAAAAACTGAGTTTTTCATCCTTTAGCACCTATTATTCGCAATGCTCAAGTACTGGTATGGTCCCCGATTAAAACATTATTTTTGACCAGAGCTTCAAAACATTAGAATCAGTAGGAGAATGTTGCTGATTTTTTGTCGTGTGCAACCAATTATCAGTTTTCTAGGAAAACAGCGAACGGTGGCTGGACAGTTTCCTTTTATTTGCCTTTTAATTTAATGTTTGGATTCTATTTCTCTTAAAACTGAGTCAAAGCACTTCAATCTTTGTTCGATTTCTACGTTTATTACAGGAAGTAATGGGAATTAAAAATCTAAATTCGGTTATTTTAGAAACTGGTTACTTTGAGAGGTTTTAATTGCCGGGTTAAACTGGTGTGAAAGAAAACGAAGCAACTGAAAACCGGTTGTTTCACCGGTAACCACCATCCCCAGTAGTCACCACGGACGACTGCTGGGTCTATCACTGCGAACCTGAGACAAAACAGCAAAGCAAGCTGTTAAATAGCGTGGACTCGGCAGTGCTGGACCAGTCGAAGACGGTGTCGGCGGTCTCTATACTTAACGTCCACCGCACACAGCGCCGCCCACGTCTCAGCAGAAGACACAACACGTACGTCGTCCTGCAGCAGGTGCGACCGAGACTTACGGTCGCCAGAGGGCTCGGCGCATCCGTATGCGTGGCGGTGTGGACGCCACCAGCGGACGCCGCCTTTGGTTCCACCCGCTGCGTACCAATGTACCCGTCCGCTCGTCTTCTTAAGATGCCGCTCCACGTGTGCTGCCCCCTGATCTCGGAAGACTCGCACTGAGAAACAACGAACAGTGCACGACGCTACTAATCTCCGGACTACATTCACAACTCCCATGGGCGCTCAATAAGTAAAGCGACACAATTTTTTCTGAAAGCAGGTTGGTTTTATTAAGGATTCGAATACATCACATTATTCCCCCTCTTTCGGCTACAAAATCCTATTTTTCGACATAATCCTCGTTCAATGCAACAGCCTTACTGTGAGGACCCGTGTGACCGCATGGTACTACTCTTCTGGTCGACGTAGCAGCTAACCTCTTGCTGCATCAATAACCTCCCCATCATTCACGTACTGCTTCCCGCGCAGTATATCCTTGATTGAGCCGAACAAATGGTAGTCGGAAGGTGCGAAATACTGGCAGTGTAGTGTCACCGCCAGACACCACACTTGCTAGGTGGTAGCCTTTAAATCGGCCGCGGTCCGGTAGCATACGTCGGACCCGCGTGTCGCCACTATCAGTGATTGCAGACCGAGCGCCACCACACGGCAGGTCTAGAGAGACTTCCTAGCACTCGCCCCAGTTGTACAGCCGACTTTGCTAGCGATGGTTCACTGACAAATTACGCTCTCATTTGCCGAGACGATAGTTAGCATAGCCTTCAGCTACGTCATTTGCTACGACCTAGCAAGGCGCCATTATCATTTGCTATTTATCTTGTGATACATGTACCGTCAGACCGATGTTCACCAATTATGAATTAAAGTTAAGTATTCCAGTAGTTACTTACGTTCTTCGCTACTATAAATTCCCTTACCTGTTCCAGACCTCCCGCCAGCCTGCGTGAGCTTAAACGCGTGCCTTTCGGCTTCCTCTCCTAGTGACTTGGCTGTCTTGCCAAGTCACAACAGGCAGTAGTGTGGATGAGGAAAAACAGACCAGTGAAGTTTTGTGAGATCCTCTCGCTTGCGCAGACTTGTGCGAGACCTTGCGTTGTCACGAAGAAGGACAATTTCGTTTGCCTTTTTGTGGCGATGAACAAGCTGAAGTCGTTTCTTCAGTTCCACAGCTGTGTGCGGCCGGCTGGCACTCGGGAGATCAGACAGACATGCGCGATCTCGTTGCGGTGATAACAAAACCTCTTCCAACGACTCACCGTGCTTTTGTTCACTGCCAAGTCTCAGTGCACATTCTACAAGCGCCTATGAATATCTACGATGCTCTGGTTTTCCGCCAAAAGAAACATCTTTGAAGACTACATCTTTGAAGACTACATCTTTGAAGACCACGTATAGCGCCCGCCACCTATCGGAATTTCATCAATCTGTAGGGGCCGAAGCGGCAATATTCCAACATGTCCCACAGCAGTTTTCTTTTTCAACCGCAATTGGCCGACAAAGAAAGTGTTGCACTACTCATTGAACACCCCTCGGAGTATTCTGTGATCTACGATTGACAAACATCACTGGAACGGACTCAGATGTTCAAAGTTACGTACGTTTCATTTTCTGTAAACACCTTAAATAAAAGTGATGGTCTTTCATTAATATACTGAATGTTTTGGAGTGTTCATACCTAGCAAGGCCCGTCCGTACCAGCTACGGACGCAACATTTTATTGGGATTGCTACAGTGTTTGGTGACAGACTAACCTCTTAAGACGCTAACCGTCACAAGAGGATACTACCGAAATCACGTGACCAGTTCGCAGGAGGCTGTCGAGACGAAGCGTTGCTAGACGCTGTCCAAGACGGTGGTTTTGCTCCACTACGCGGCTGGTCCCGGCGGAGGTTCGAGTCCTCCCTTGGGCATGGGTGTGTGTGTTTGTCCTTAGGATAACACTGTTCGACATGGGTTCTATTTCTGATATTAAAGTATGTGCTTCTAGACCATTTTACCGTGGGAAATTCAAATATGTAAATAAAATATCGTTGTCAGGGATACTTTTTATGTAATATGTGTATATATGCATATTCACAATTCATAGGAAACACAGAGACCTTATAGAGAAATACGGGTATGTTGCCGCATCCAGTAGTGATAGAACGTGATAATTTCTTGTGCAACAGCAGGTGGGAAGAATCAGACATCATTAGGTTATCCCCCGCCACACCTATGTCATTAAGACCACCTTAAACATCTCATTAACTCGAACGGTGGCAGCCGGTCGCTGCCTCGGCAGTAAAGCTTCACGCCTCCTAGGGACAGGTGCATCGAGTTTACAACAGTGGTGTTAGCCGCAATTTGTGTCAGTCTTAACGAGTGGGTGTTTTGGCTGCCAAGTAACTGTCTGTCATATTTCCGAGCACGGTTGAATTTTTTAGTTCCTGCGTGTAAACTGATTAAGCCTGGTGCTGAAGGTAAAACGACTGCTTGTTTTTACACATCAGCGTTCCTCTAGTTCCCTACTATTAATACCAAAGTGGTATTTTTAAATTTGCAGAAATGCCACGTCGTCGTGGATGTCGATATAAGCCGGACGACGTCTGCTACATCTGTGGGAAGTTCACTTTTGCCAGAAATAGGAAGCAAAATTTCTTCAGTCATAAAGAAAGCATACAAACATTACTTTGGAGTAGAGGTAGGAGACCAAGATAAAGAATGGGCACCACATTTCTGTTGTGCTACATGTTACTGCAAACTAATTCAGTGGTGGAAAGGTAAAGAGAATGTGGTGTTGTTTGCTGTTCCCATGGTGTGGAGGGAGCCTAAGGACCATGTTACTGTTATTTCTCTCTAACAAAAATTCACAGTTTTACAAACAAAAAGTCAAAGAGGCACATTGTTTACCCAGATCTGCCTTCAGCGAGAATGCCAGTGCAGCATTCCGACAATCTTCCAGTACCTTCAAGAGCTCGAGGTCAAATTCCGAGTGACAGTGAAATAAGTAGCACTGAAGAAATCACAGATAATGATTCTTTATATCACTGCACAAGTGAGTCATCGCCACATTTGTTAACACAGGCAGATTTAAATGATTTAGCACGTGATCTAGTATTAAGTTAACAAAAGGCACAACTGCTTGGTTCAAGATTACAAGAGTATAATCTACTGCACCAAAGTACTAAAATCAGTGTGTTCAGGCACAGAGAAAGTGCCTTTATTTCTTATTTTTCAACTGACGAAGCACTGATATTTTGCAATGACGTTGCTGGCCTGATGAAAGTGCTGAACTTCACTTATATTTCACAGGAGTGGAGACTTTTCATAGATGCATCGAAAACAAGTCTGAAGGGTGTTTTGCTCCACAACGGAAATAAAATACCCTCTTTTCCAGTAGCTTATCATAGTTTGACAAAAGAGAATTACGAATTCGTACAAAGGATGCTAAATTCATTAAAATACAATGAACACAAATGAAAAGATTTCAAGGTAATTGCTATGGTACTTGGAATGCAACAAGGCTACACAAAGTATGCCTGTTTCCTTTGCGAGTGGGATAGTCGAGACCGAAATTCTCACTACGTGAAAAAGAAGTGGCCAAGGCGAAGATGGAAAGTTGGCGAAAAGAATGAACAACGTGGAAGTCTGGTAGCTCCTGAATATATACTACATCCACCGCTTCACATCAAACTTGGCCTGATGAAACAATTCGTGAAGGCCATGGATCCAACAGACTGTCGGTTTGCATATCTAGCTACCAAATTCCCCCGTCTTTCAGCTGCAAAAATAAAGGAAGATGTATTTGTGGGCCCACAAATCATGGAGCTGCAGAAAGATGCAAATTTCGAAGCATGTTTAACTGATAAAGAAAAAACCGCATGGGACTGTTTCAAGATGGTGTCGGAAAACTTCCTCGGAAGAAGAGCTACTAACTACAAAGCAATGGTGAAGGATATGATCAAAGCATATCAGGATTTGGGGTGCAATATGTCTTTGAAGGGACATATGACGGACTCTCATCTGGACTACTTCACAGAGAGTTGTAGTGACGTTTCGGATGAACATGGGGAAAGATTCCATAAAGACATTTCTACCATAGAAAGGCACTATGAAGGGCAGTGGGTACCTTCTATGTTAGCAGATTATTGCTGGAATATCATTCGAGAGAAGAAAGATTCACAATACAAGAGAAAAAAGTGATGAGCATTACAAGACAGTGACTCATTGTTTGACAATTTTCTGTAATTTCTCATGTCAAATAAATGCTTCAAAGTGTATACACAAAGATTACTGTGTTATATGTTAGATCCCACCCTCCATTAATGTGATGAATTTATAACATCATAAAGATGTGCATTTGTTTGTCGAATTTCACCTCACGTTTGCTGCACTATATCAGAAACTGAAAAGAGAAATAAAATTGCGATTACTCATAAACTATCCCTGACAGAAAAAAACCAAAAACAGTTTTCAATTCAGCACTCAAAATACAACTAGGATCACAATATTTTTTATCAGAAATGGAAGAAAAGGTTTTTTTTGTAGAACAGTGTAATTTAGGTTAAGTAGTGTGTAATGATACGATTCGCTGATGACATTGCTATCCTGAGTGAAAGTGAGGAAGAATTAAATGCTCTGCTGAACGGAATGAACAGCCTAATGAGTACACAGTATGGTTTGAGAATAAATCGGAAATGAGAACAGCGAGAAACTTAACATCAGGATTGATGGTCACGAAGTCAATGAAGTTAAGGAATTCTGCTACCTAGGCAGTAAAATAACCAATGACGGACGGAGCAAGGAGGACATCAAAAGCAGACTCGCTATGGCAAAAAAGGCATTTCTGGCCAAGAGAAGTCTACTAATATCAAATATCGGCCTTAATTTGAGGAAGAAATTTCTGAGGATGTACGTCTGGAGTACAACATTGTATGGTAGTGAAACATGGACTGTGGGAAAACCGGAACAGAAGAGAATCGAAGCATTTGAGATGTGGTGCTATAGACGAATGTTGAAAATTAGGTGGTCTGATAAGGTAAGGAATGAGGAGGTTCTGTGCAGAATCGGAGAGGAAAGGAATATGTGGAAAACACTGATAAGGAGAAGGGACAGGATGATAGGACATCTGCTAAGACATGAGGGAATGAATTCCATGGTACTAGAGGGAGCTGTAGAGGGCGAAAACTGTAGAGGAAGACAGAGATTGGAATACGTCATGCAAATAATTGAGGACGTAGGTTGCAAGTGCTACTCTGAGATGAAGAGGTTAGTACAGGAAAGGAATTCGTGGCGGACCGCATCAAACCAGTCAGTAGACTGATGACCAAAAAAAAAAGTGTGTAAGCGTAGCAGTTAAGTATCATAAGATTTCACACACATTTGAACATTTTTTTGCTCCACTACGACGCGAAAGCGACCAAGGCGCAGTCACAGATAGCTGCTGCTTCTTCAGGCTATCAAATTTTGAGTCACTCCCGTTTTCTCCCGAGATGGGACAAGAGATGTCTTCCTCTTTCCTCGGATGAAGAAACCGTTGCTTGGCGAGCATCTCCACAATGACGCAGAAGTGATTCTCGAGGTGAGACGTTTCCTTGACATCCAAAACCTAGACTTCTCCAACGAACGTGTCCGCCAGTTCCAATATACGCATGTTTTTGGATAGGGTCCGCCTTTAGCAAAACACAATTTTTTTTTAACCCAAACATATTTCACTGCAGTTGCAGTATCTTCAGTGGGCTTTTATTTTATGGCTGTTAAAGATAAAGAAAGTTATTTACTGTTTGTATACATGTAACTATTAGTTATTAAATGGTAATTACAGATATTTAAAAAAACACATAAAATTATGAATTCATGCCTTTTTACCACATGGTGTGGATTTTCTGATGTGTTGTGTTACTACAGTGACTGTTTTGTTCCACAGTTTGTCATGTGCAACCACTTACACGTTAAAGTAGATAAACTGTTTAAGCCAAAATTACGATGCCCGCCATGTTTGTTTTTACAGCTGGTAAACAGTGAACAGTGACAGTGACATGTGAGATATGTATCGGCGAATAAACGTGCAAGTATTGAGCAACTGACCACCCAGATCAACCAAACGACTGCCAACGGCGTCTTCTCAACGAGCATTCAGCGAACGATGCCACGTGTGAGGCAGGCGCCTGGTTCATACACCCACACCGACTACTGTTCGTTGGCGACGAAGGGTCGAACTTCCACGCCGGTATCGCAACTGTACGTCAGTTGAGTGCTGACAGCTGACCTTTTCAGATGAATTACGTTTTATGCTCCATCGAACAGGCGGCCTTTGGAGTGTACGGGCGTGCAACAGTCGTCGGAAGGGTCCAGACCGAAGGAGGGAGCGTTATGAACTGGGCAATGTTTTGGTGGCATTCCCTGGCTGATCTCGTCGTTCTGGAAGGCACAATGGATCAACGCAAGTATACACGTATCCTTGGGACCATGTCCACCTCTATATGCAGCTTGCTTTTCCTCGGGACAATGGCATTTACCAGGATGGGTAATGCTGCGTGTTACACAGCTCAGAGTGTACGTGCGTGCTTTGAACAGCACGAGGATGAGTTTACCATACTCTACTGGACCCCAGACTCCCCGGATTTAAAGCCAGTTGAGAATCTACGGGACCCCCTTGACCGGTCTGTTCGCGCCACGGATCGTCAGCAGAGAAACCTGGCGCAGCTGGCCACTGCACTGGAGTCGACACGGCTCCACGTCCCTGCCGATACTTCCCAGAACCTCCCTGACTGACTCTCCTCCGGCATGTCTCGCAGCGGCCCGCACTGCAGATTACGCTGATACAATAGCTCCCTACTTAGCAGTCATATACAACCTCTCGCTCACCGATAGATCTGTACCTACAGATTGGAAAATTGCGCAGGTCGCACCAGTGTTTAAGAAGTGTAGTAGGAGTAATCCATCGAACTACAGACCTATATCATCGATATCGATTTGCAGTAGGGTTTTGGAGCATATATTGTATTCAAACATTATGAACCATCTCGAAGGGAACGATCTATTGATACGTAATCAGCATGGTTTCAGAAAACATCGTTCTTGTGGAACGCAGCTGTCTCTTTATTCGCACGAAGTAATGGCCGCTATCGAAAGGGGATCTCAAGTTGATTCCATATTTCTAGATTTCCGGAAAGCTTTTGACACCGTTCCTCACAAGCGACTTCTAATCAAGCTGTGGGCCTATGGGGTATCGTCTCAGTTGTGCGACTGGATTCGTGATTTCCTGTCAGGAAGGTCGCAGTTTGTAGTAACAGACGGCAAATCATCGAGTAAAATTGAAGTGATATCAGGTGTTCCTCAAGGAAGCGTCCTGGGACCTCTGCTGTTCCTGATCTGTATAAATGACCTGGGTGACAATCTGAGCAGTTCTCTTAGGTTGTTCGCAGATGATGCTGCAATTTACCGTCTAGTACGGTTATCCGAAGACCAGTATCAGTTGCAAAGGGATTTAGAAAAGATTGCTGTATGGTGTGGCAGGTGGCAGTTGACGCTAAATAACGAAAAGTGTGAGGTGATCCACATGAGTTCCAAAAGAAATCCGTTGGAATTCGATTACTCGATAAATAGTACAAGTCTCAAGGCTGTCAATTCAACTAAGTACCTGGGTGATAAAATTACGAACAATTGGAAAGACCACATAGATAATATTGTGGGGAAGGCAAGCCAAAGGTTGCGTTTCATTGGCAGGACACTTAGATGATGCAACAAGTCCACTAAAGAGACAGCTTACACTACACTCGTTCGTCCTGAGTTAGAATATTGCTGCGCGGTGTGGGATCCTTACCAGGTGGGATTGACGGAGGACATCGAAAGGGTGCAAAAAAGGGCAGCTCGTTTTGTATTATCACGTAATAGGGGAGAGAGTGTGGCAGATATGATACGCGAATTGGGATGGAAGTCATTACAGCAAAGACGTTTTTCGTCCCGGCGAGATCTATTTACGAAATTTCAGTCACCAACTTTCTCTTCCGAATGCGAAAATATTTTGTTGAGCCCAACCTACATAGGTAGGAATGATTATCAAAATAAAATAAGAGAAATCAGAGCTCGAACAGAAAGGTTTAGGTGTTCGTTTTTCCCGCGCGCTGTTCGGGAGTGGAATGGTAGAGAGATGATATGATTGTGGTTCGATGAACCCTGTGCCAAGCACTTAAATGTGAATTGCAGAGTAGTCATGTAGATGTAGATGTAGATCCAGATGTAGGTGACTATTCAGGCTTTTGACAGGTGGTCACCTTAATGCGATAGGACGGTGCCTATGCTGTGATAAGTGATGGGCCTGTAACGCTCCATTGTGATGTCCCCGAAATCGCTTTTATGTTTGCTTCTTTCTCTCCGTTAGTGATGGCGTGCTGTTCCTTTTTGCTAGGGACTCTTGAATCTAATCTCACATTGTTTCATATTACACACGTTCGCGTTTTGTTCATGAGGCGGCAGTGCGGAATTGTATTGAACGTCCTCTGTAAGTCGAGGAACACCACCGTCAACCTGGACCCCGGTACCTGCTGCTGACCGTAGTTTGGTTGTTTCCTACGGAGCAGATGTTCGGTCTCCAGCAGGGTCGGCGATATTGGTTTACTTAGTTCTGTGGAACATCTAGAAATGGCAACATTTCTTCCGTCTCCATCGCGACAGTGAACTGGATATTACGGTGCACGTCTTTTGTAGGATCGAGAAACTACTGAACAGATACGACGTGTTTGTACAAGAATGTGGTTACGTAGAGCTTCGCTCCCACGTAGCTTAGTCAGCAGGTGGATGGATAGTTGGTAAAATTGACTTAAGGTCATGACCACGTGATACGACGAAGCCGCGTCCTTTACGAGAGATGGGACGACCTTTCCGGTGCGCCAGACGCTGTTATCGCAGGCTGCCAGAAGTGGAGGATCAAGGCCCATTATCTGGACGCGCGCCACCAGCCCCAGGCTGCAGAACAGAACAGAAACCCCCAACCCCCCCAGCCCAGGAACACTGCCGCCCCCATTCAGCCCCTTAACGCTTGGCTGGGCGCGCTCCGCTTCGGGTCGCCAGTAATCGCATTCGGCGATCCCGTGCGCGCCCAATCGCGTTACCCCCATAGCTCCGTCTCGTCTCTGCCTCCGTACTGCCGTCTCCCCCTCCCACCCGACACCGCGTCGTTCACCCTCTCCTGCTCTCTCTCTCTCTCTACCCCTCCCTCCTTGTCACGTCCCCTGTCCGTTCTCTCGCCGGCCCAAACAAGCTCACTCCAATTTTTCTGCGCCCCCTCCTGCGTCGCCAGACTTCCCGACGTTAGCATGCAAATTAGTCGGCCCGAAGCCATAGCCACGGTCGCTCCATTTGCCGGCGCGCAGAGGCAAAATAGCGCAGACAAGTTACTCCGCTGCTGCACGCGCCGCCGGGACGCAAAGTGCCTCGTCGAAGGCGGCCGGAGCGGAACCTGTTATTAAATCACACCTCTTGGCGGCACGACGCTTCGCCAATTTGCATACAGAGGAGGCGGCTTACAAGAATCAAACACGGGGCCGGCTGGCTGAGTGCTCCTGGCTAATACTGACGGTGTCAGACTCCGACGGTGCCTGCGTCACTTCAGGTTTATCAATTCGTTCTGGCACTGACAGTGTGTGCTTCCCAAACATGAGGGGGAAAACCAAATGTAAACACCACTCACGGATTACCCCTTAGGCCTGTTCCAACTGATCGACTGCTGCGTACAGGACAGTACGAGGGGCGCTCCGTGATAGTGGGACGTGCGACCAGTACCTCGCCAATCGCTCCAGCCCTTACCCTCAGTACGTGAATCCTGATGATGCTGCTGTTTCTTTGTTCAAGCAGCTCCTCATCTTGTAAGTAGGCTGTTTATGTGTTTGTATGTTGGCAGCGCTGTGTAGTGCTCTGCATTAATAACTCTGACAGCGCTGTGCGCACTCTGTAAGAGACTCTGTCGCTGGTCGCACTGGCAGGTGGAAGTTAATCGACAGCAGTGATGGAAGTTGGAGGTGCATAGCCAGCAGTGGTGGAAGTTAGGAGTGAGTAGCCAGCGGTGATGGAGGTTAGAGGTTTGAAGTGTTAGCGCGAGCGGACGATCTGGACGTGTGTCCATATGGAAATGTAATTTTTCGATGATTATATAATTTTTGCAACTGGATGTCAAGGACGATTATATAATTTTTGAATTGGTTGTCACATTATTAAGGTAAATGCATTGTTTGCTCCGCAATAAAATCTTTGCTTTGCCAACCACATGCCTATCAGTAGTTAGAACCTTCAGTAGTTTGAATCTTTTATTTAGCTGGCAGTATTGGTGTTTACAGCATTGCTGTAGTTCGTGTAATCAAGATTTTTGTGAGGTAAGTGACTTACGAAATGTATAGGTTATTATTAGGATTACTACTAATTCAGGGCCATTTTTTCTGTATTAATTATTTGAAGTCAGATTATCATTTTTTGAGCAGTCAGATTGCGTTGCGCTAGAATATTGTGCGTCAGTGTTGAGATGATAAAGAACAGCAAAGTGACAGTATGTCAATTTCACTGAGCAATATAAGCAAAGAAAATTTTTATTAAGAAGTTTCAATTTGGCCTCACAAGAGGTTAATACACCCTGTACCAGGCCTCCCTACCTCAGAAGTAAACGGAGGCCGTACTGGGAATCGAACCTGGGTCCTTCTGCACCGGCGGTAGCAATGCTAACCATTTTCTTAACTTACTTGTCACTTGCTTTAGCCTTGCCATTTTTTTATAATGGTGCAATACCGTTCAATAATGGAACTTACACAATTATGCAAAGAATATATCGTCTACATAACATTTAAAATTGATACAAATGACTGATACAGATGAATTTAATTAGAATTCCATAAACAGTATGCTGGCCGATGTGGCCGAGCGGTTCTAGGCGTTTCAGTCTGGAACTGCGCGACCGCTACGGTCGCACGTCCGAATCCTGCTTCGGGCATGGGTGTGTGTTATGTCCTTAGGTTAGTTAGGTTTAAGTAGTTCTAAGTTCTAGGGGACTGGTGACCTTAGATGTTAAGTCCTACAGTACTCAGAATCATTGGAACCATAAACAGTATAACATTTATTTAATCAGGGTTACAACATGTAGCAGGTTCATGCAGGATCTGCGAACTTCATCAAAATAACAAACAACAAAAATTGACGTAGGGACTCACTTCTAGTGAAACAAAACAGAACGGCCGCCGCGTACTAACGAGAGATGTGTGGGTTCACACCGATCCCCAACGTCTTCTCGAAAACGTATTCCTTGGCACATCCCATGAGTCAAATTCTGGAACAAACAAGAACTCACCTTCTCATGCCCGGCACACCCCAAGTGCAGAAAGGATCCATGAAGACACTGCCAAAAAAAACTGGCTTAATATTGACGATATCTCTAATGGCGCATTAAAGAAGTATGACTATTCTGAAGAAACACCAAAAAATCAAAGTCGCTCTGGCTGCTGTCATGAAACAAATAATGAACTGAGAGTTCTTTGAGCCAAATCATTTCGGCTGTATTCGTGAGTGGTAAAAGAGTTTCATCCGGTAAAAGAAGTGACTGAAGAGCAGCACGGAGAAGAAAAGCAAGCATTTTCCCTATGGAGAGCCAGAGCTATGAGGCAGGTTCACAGACAGTCGATATTCAACCGTCAAGCATGCCAAAGCGGAAAATCATCCATATTAATGGCTTTGCAACCAGAGTGCCATCATCTGTTTCTCTAACAATCAGATGCCAGGTCGGCCAACGGCCTTGCCGCAGTGGTAACACCGGTTCCCGTCAGATCACCGATGTTAAGCGCTGTCGGGCTGGGCTAGCGCTTGGATGGGTCACCGTCCGGGTCTGCCGGGTGCTCTAGGCAGCTATTGTGGGGCCAGTCGGGGAGCTACCTGAACGACAAGTAGCGGCGCCGGTCACCAAAACTGACAACGGCCGGCACAGCGGTGCGCTGACCACATGCCCCTCCGTATCCGCGAGTGAGAGAATGTGAAAATCTTCTACGTGGTTTTTGAAGGTGTTGCGGCTTCCATCAAACCCATAAGTACGAGCAGCTGAATCACCCTTTCATCTACGTCTACATGACTACTTTGCAATTCACAATTAAGTGCCTGACACCGCGGTGGTCTCGCGGTTCTAGGCGCGCAGTCCGGAACCGCGCGACTGCTACGGTCGCAGGTTCGAATCCTGCCTCGGGCATGGATGTGTGTGATGTCCTTAGGTTAGTTAGGTTTAAGTAGTTCTTAGTTCTAGGGGACTGATGACCACAGCTGTTAAGTCCCATAGTGCTCAGAGCCAGCCAAGTGCCTGACAGAAAGTTCATAGATCCACCCTCAAGCTACTTCTCTAGTGTTCCACTCTCGAACGGCCCGCAGCGGAAATGATCCCTGAAATCTTTCTATGCGAGTTCTGTTTTCTCTTATTTTATCATGATGAACCTACTTAGGTTGGAACGTCCCCATAGAAAAATTTATGAATTACTGTGCTGATAAACCTCTTACGTTATTTGATTTTCAAACAGCTGAGCAAAACTGAACGTACTCAGACATTTCTCTCTTTACTTATTCTGATCATCACTAAACTGACACACAATATTTTTAGCGCAACGCATTCTGACTTTCAATAATCCCTAAGAAAGAATGGCCCTGACTAACAAAAACCTATACCTTTCATGAACCACTTACCTCACAATAATCTTCGTTACTCGAACTACTGCAATACAGCGAGCGCCAATACTGCCAGCTAAATAAGAGATTCTAACTACTGAAGGCACTAACTACTGATAGGCATAGTTAGCAAATGAAAGATTTTGATGGAGAACAAACAATGTATTTACCTTAATAGTGTTCAAAAGTCATAATATATATATCAGTTCATGACATCCAGTCTTACAAATTTACTCTCTCTAATGGACACACGTCCATATCATCCGCTCTCAAAACTCCGCCATCTCTCTCCCCACATCCACCACTGCTGGCGGCTCACCTCCAACTGCGCAACGCTACGCGCTGTTGACATCCAACTGCCCAACACTACAATAGCAAATATTCCAACAATGCAAGTCAGCCACAGACTGCACAGAGTACAGCCAGTGATTTTCAAAAAAAAAAAAAAAAAAATGGTTCAAATGGCTCTGAGCACTATGGGACTTAACTTCTATGGTCATCAGTCCCCTAGAACTTAGAACTACTTAAACCTAACTAACCTAAGGACATCACACAACACCCAGTCATCACGAGGCAGAGAAAATCCCTGACCCCGCCGGGAATCGAACCCGGGAACCCGGGCGTGGGAAGCGAGAACGCAGCCGCACGACCACGAGCTGCGGACCAGTGATTTTCATACAGAGCGCTACGTGACGTTACCAATATAAAAACTTAAACAGCCTACGTACAAGGTGAGCGCCAACAGAATATTTTCGCAATGAGAGGGGAAAGTTGGCGTTTGAAATTTCACGAGAGGGTCCTGCCATAACGAAAAAGACCTTTGTTTTAACGATTAGCACCCGAATTCGCTTATCATGTCCGTGGCACTCTCGCCTCTACTTCTCGACAACACAAAACAAGCTGCCCTTCTTTGAAGTTTTTTGATGTCGTCCGTCAGCCTCTTTGATGCGGATCCCTCACTGCACAGCAACATTACAGAAGAGGGTGTTGCGGCTTCCATCAAACCTATAACAGTACAAAACCTCTCTTTAGTGGACGTATTATACTTTCGAAGTGTTCCACCAATAAATCACAGCCTTCAGTTTGCTTCACCCACAACATTATCCATATGATCGTTCCACTTTAAGTTTTTCGTAATTGTTATCCCTAAGCATTTAATAAAATTTACAGTTTTTAGATTTGTGTGATTTATCGTGTAATATATATTTAGCGGATTTCTTTTACTACTCATACAGATAACTTCACAATTCCGATTATTTAGAGTCAATTGTCATTTTTCCCACAATGCAGATATCTTCTCTAAATCATATAGCGATTGCTTTTTTTATCTGGTGGCTTTACAAGAGGTAAATGGCTGCATCATGTGCAAGCAACCTAAGAGGGCTGATCAGATTGTCCCTTATGTCGTTTATGTAGATAAGGAAGATCAGAGTGCCTGTAACAGTTCCTTGGGGAACAGCGAATATTACTTCTGTTTTACTCGATGACTTTCCGTCAGTTACTGTGAACCGTGACGTTTCACACAACTGAGACGATACTCCATTGGTTCGCAATTTGATTGAAAGACGCTTGTGAGAAACGGTGTCGAAAGCCTTCCGAAAATCTAAAAATATGGAATCAGTTTAACGTTCCCTGTCGATAGTACTCATTACCTCATGAGAATGAAGAGCTAGTTGTGTTTCGTAAGAATGATTTCTTTTCTGAATGCGTGTTGACTGTTTGTCAATAAATCGTTTTCTTCGAGATACCTCATAATGTTGGAACACAGTGTATGTTCCAAAATACAACTGCAAATCGACGTTAGTGATATTTCCTTTTGTTTGGGGAGTGGTGTGACCTGTGTAACTTTCCAGTCCTTAGGTGCGGATCTTTCGAGGAGCGAGTGGTTGTATATTATTGTTAGATATGGAGCTATTGTATCAGCATAGTCTGAATGGACACTGACTAGTATGCAGTCTGGACCGTAGGACTTGTTTTTGTTAAGAGATTTAAGCTGCTTCACTACACAGAGGAAAGCCATTTCTAAACTGTTCTCGTTGACATTTGTTCTAGATTCGAATTCTGGAATATTTACTTCGTCTTCATTGGCGATGGAGTTTCGGAAGCCGCGTTTAGTAACTCCGCTTTATTGGCACTGTCATCGGTAGCATCACCATTGTTATTGCGCAATGAAGGTACTGATAGTGTCGTACCGCTAGTGTACTTTACACATGGCCAGAATCTCCTTGGGCCTTCTTCCAGATTTAGAGACCGCTTCGTTATGGAAACTATTAAAAGCATCTCGCATTAAAGTTCGCGCTAAATTTCGAGCTTCTGTAAAACTTCGCCAAACTTAGTATTTTTTTGTGCTCTTTTTAATCTGACATGCTTTTTCGTTGAATCGGTGACACTGGGTATCATGGGGTGGGGGGGGGGGAGAATCAGTATCATCTCTTATTAATTTATGTAGCATATCATTCTCAATTTATTTCGATACTATTTCTTTGAATTCGAACCATAGATGGTCTACGCTTACGTAGTGTGATTGGAAGGGGTGGAGACAGTCTTTTACAAGGCGCCAAGCGAATTTTTTTCTGCTTTTTTAAAATAGATGTACTCTGCGTTTATTTTTGGTGTGTTTGGATGTTGGAGTGATCAGCCTAGTTACAACTGCCTAGAGGTCACTGTATACGTCATGATGCTCCCTGTTTGCTCAGGATCATTTGTTGGTAAGAGACCAAGTTTCTTTTCGTGACCATTTACACTTCGAATGGGCTCCTGAAGAAATTGTTCGAAATAATTTACAGAGGGAGCATTCAGTACTATTTCGGACTCAATTTTTTTTAACTGTTCAGCAACTGCACCATCTCAGTCCGGGGGTGGGTAAAACGAACCAGTTATTAATTTTTTCCGGTTCCGAAGAATAGTAAGTCACAGGAACTATCTTCTTCAATTTCACTACAAGGTGAACCAATTCAGACAGCAATGAACACTTCTCGGCCAAATGTATTTAACATATTCTTTCTGTTCACGGTTAGGTCCTTTGAAGAAAATTCCGCTGAACTTATTCCCGGCTTTAGGAAGCTTTCCATACCTATAACGAAGTGAGCTTCAGTGATTTCTATTAGACAGATTTTAACTTTAATACCTTTAATGTAAAAAATGTGTGTGAAGTCCTTAGGGGCCAAACTGCTGAGGTCCTCGGTCCCTAGACTTACACACTACTTTAAACTAACTTGAGGGAGGACTCGAACCTCCGGCGGGAGGGGCCGCGCAGTCCGTGACACGGCGCCTCAAACCGCGCGGCCACTCAGATCGCCCCTTTAACGTAAGGTCATACCTCAAACGAGTAGCTTATGACAGCATTTTAAATTTTAAGTTTGGCCAGTAGTTATAAAATGTATTAAAAAATCAAAGTTTCGTTGCTCCTGAAAGCAGTTAGATAGGCAACTTGCAGGGAGGAGCGGTTGACTGTTTTAGACGTTTGGTAATAGATATGGAGTGTAGGCTTGTACGGACGTGAAGCGCAGACGATAGGCAGTTCAGGTAAGAACAGAAGAAAAACGTGAAATGTGATGTTGCAGATGAATGCTGGAGATTAGATGGGTAATTCGCAACAGTAATGAATAGATGCTGAATCCAATCTGAGCGAAAAGAAATTTATGACAGGTTCGTTGATAAGACATATTGTGAGGCGTCAAAGAATAGTTGTGGTGTCACCGCCAGACACCACACTTGCTAGGTGGTAGCCTTTAAATCGGCCGCGGTCCATTAGTATACGTCGGACCCGCGTGTTGCCACTGTCAGTGATAGCAGACCGAGCGCCGCCACAGGGCAGGTCTAGAGAGACTTACTAGCACTCGCCCCAGTTGTACAGCCGACTTTGCTAGCGAAGCTACACTGACCGATACGCTCTCATTTGCCGAGACGATAGTTAGCATAGCCTCCAGCTACATTTGCTACGACCTAGCAAGGCGCCGTATTCAATTGATATTTATTATATGAAGCATGTATCATCAAGAGCGATGTTCTACAATTGTGGATTAAAGTTAAGTATTATATCAACTACTTACTTTACTTGCAATTCTCAAGATATTGTCCTGTTCCGGACCTCACGCCAGTCAGCGTGTAATTAAACGCGTGCATTTCGGCCTCCTCTAGAAACACAGTGTTGGCTCTTCTGCCAACACTACAACAGTCAATTTGGTAATGGAAAAAAGTGTGGAGGATAAAAATTGTGGAGGATGTTCCAGCCTTGACCACACTAACAAGAGGACCGTAGGAACTTTCCCTCACCGATTTGATCCACAATGACGGGGTGTGTAGGTCACGACCTGGACTGAGTAGGAAGACGCAACTCTCAACCGATTTCTAGAAAAGCGAGTTAGGATCGCAAAACTTCCAGGAGTCTGCCGCCGAGCAAGTGAGTGCTTACACATAGTTCCGTAAGAGCGAGGTCCGTGGATCGATTCTCAGAGCCGATAACTCTTTTTTGTTTCCCGTAATAAAAACAACAGATTTTTTATACTGTGCGAATGATCAATATTTAATGATTCATTTATTAGTTTACTAATATTTATCCTGAGAAAGAGTGAAATTTTTTTTAAGCAGTTTGGAAATAAGAAAAGAATACAGGAGAAGTTTCAATCAAACTTTTACAGTAATTTTATGTATGTTACTGTATCTACATTTACGACAAGATTAATATAATATGTGACCAATGAAGCACTTGCACGAATCAGGACGGTACTGATCTTAGAAACACGGGAAACAATAATTACTGCGACATAACAGCACTTGTAATGAACACAGAATTTTTGAATGTGAGTGGTTTGCTCATCGTGTATATTGCAAAACAAATTTGGTTTGCATTCATAAATGGGTGCGCCGGTCGGGGTGGCCGAGCGGTTCTAGGCGCTACAGTCTGGAACCGCACGACCGCTACGGTCGCAGGTTCGAATCCTCCCTCAGGCATTGATGTGTGTGATGTCCTTAGGTTAGATAAGTTTAAGTAGTTCTAAGTTCTAGGGGACTGATGACCTTAGAAGTTAAGTCCCATAGTGCTCAGAGCCATTTGACCATTTTTTTCATAAATGGGTGCTGGTTCGTCACACAATTTCGTGTCGCACCACGCATATCAAAGCATAGCGTCGGTTAGTTGCGCAGACAGCACACTAAAAAGTAATACTGGCAACGAGATTCGGCCCGACGACACCGCTCTTATAAAACTTAAGCGCTCACTCGTTCTACTGCGGACTCCATGGGTACTATAGGACCCTGAAAAGTATACTATAAGCACGCCTGAACTTTTCCAACTCGGTTTCCAGGAACAGTTTGTGTTTGCGCCTTCCTGTTTACGTATGTCCAAGTCGAGATCTAAACACCCTGTCAATACGAATCAAATCGTTCGGCGAAAGTCCATAACGTCCCCTTTAGGTATGGGAAGAACCGACCGGCTAAAACTTGTTTGGTCTCGACAACAAGAGGCGTTCTTTTATTTTTTAGTAATAACAGAGAACAAAACAGAAATATCAGCTACCCATAGCAGCAGTGCTAAGATGGTTCAAATGGCTCTGAGCACTATGGAAGTTAACTTCTGAGTTGATCAGTCCCCTACAACTTAGAACTACTTAAACCTAACTAACCTAAGGACATCACACACATCCATGCCCGAGGCAGGATTCGAACCTGCGACCGTAGCGGTCGTGCTGTTCCAGACTGTAGCGTCTAGAACCTTAGTGCTAATACTTCTCGTTTTTAAATAAACCTTTTGTCTTTTTTTTGTTTTTTGAAAAAAGCAGTAATTTCTATTTCTTAAATTTGCATTGATTTGAAATATTGAGCTATTACACAAAATGGGAAAAGTGATCGGTGCTATTTACTAACTGAAACGAGCAACAAACACGCAAATCATAAGAACTGATGCAGCATTGCTGAGACAGTAATGTTCCTATTGCCGTGTGTCTTGTTTTACGGTACGCGCGCACCTGCAGTGTGCAAGATTTCCCCCATCCTGATCTATACGGCATTTTCTCGCTTTCGTCGCCAGGCATCCGTCGTACTGCAGAATGATTGCAAACTGCAGTTCAGAAATATCTTTACCAAAGTACGATGCATCATTTACTTTAAAAGACTAAGGAGTTGTCTACTATTTCTATGAAATAATAAAAGGGGAAGGCAATTAAAAGCTTGATAAAAATCATTCAAAGTATGCAATAGAAATAGAGAGATGATCTGTTGCCAGTGTGTATATGTCCCATTATCTGCTTGTAGCACTTGAAAATGAAAAAAATTAACACGAAACACAGTGTTTATTCAGCCTCAATTTTTACCCTTTAGCGCTGACTAAAAAATGTTCAAATGTGTGTGAAATCTTATGGGACTTAACTGCTAAGGTCATCAGTCCCTAAGCTTACACACTACTTAACTTAAATTATCCTAAGGGCAAACACACACACCCATGCGCGAGGGAGGACTCGAACCTACGCCGGGGCCAGCCGCACAGTCCGTGACTGCAGCGCCTTGGGCTTAGCGCTGATTAAATGGTTCAAATGGCTCTGAGCACTATGGGACTTAACATCTGAGGTCATCAGTTCCCTACAACTTAGAACTACTGAAACCTAACTAACCTAAGGACATCACACACATCCACGCCCGCGGCAGGATTCGAATCTGCTACGGTAGCGGTCGCGCGGTTCCTGACTGAAGCGCCTAGAAATGCTCGGCCACAGCGGCCAGCAGCGCTGATTATTCTTAATGCCCAAACAGTGGTATGATCCCCTATTAAAACATGATTTTTGAGCAAAGTTTCAAAAAATTAGAATCAGTAGGACGTAAGACTTTTTTGTAGTATTCAGCGACTTACTGCTTTACTAGAAAAGCAGCGAACGGCGGACACTAAATTTTCTTTTATTTGCCTGTTAAATATAATATTTTGATTCTATGATGCTTGAAACTGAGAGCGCTAAAGTTTTGCAATCAATCTTCGGTTTCTACGTTTATTGCAGGAAATAATAGCAATAAAAACCGATTATTTCAGAAACCAGTTATTCTGAGCGGTTTTAATGGCTAGGTTAAACTGTCGTTGAACAGTACCGATATAATCGAGAACCAGTTGTTTCAGCAATAACCGCCATTCCTACACCAAGCCAACCTTCGGACTGAAATTCACAACAACAATATCCAGAGGTATAGCACCTGGAGCGGCGGCGGAAGCTAACATTTGACAACCACGTCAGTTTCCCCTGACACTGCCCGGGGACAATTTGTAGACTGATCTCGTGAGTTACAGCTCCGAACGCTCATTCGGAGCAATGGGACGCAGGTGAAAGGAATGTCGCGTTTTAATCAGCAAGCGATGCATTGCCCGTCAACAATTGCGAAGTGACAGCACGGCAAGTATTCACGTGACGCGGCAGCAGGTGCGCCACCCCGACGACACGGAACATCGGCCCATTGTGTGCCCATCGCTTTCGCCCCGTGGCCTGACAGCGCTCATCTGGGGAGGAGTGGGGAGTGGCTGCGCGCCACATTCGCGTCTCGTCGCCTAATTAGGGCTGCGCATTGTTCCGCCCGCGGCCGCTGCCGAATGGCGGCGCTCCTGGCGCCGAGTGGCGGTCCCGGTTGCGAGCCCCAGCTCGGCTTCAGCCGCGAGTGCGAAGCACTGCGCGCCGCGAGGGCTAATGCCGCCGCCATTACTCCTCCACAATGGGGGCGCTGCACGCCGGCGCAAAGAGCGAGGCGAGGCGCGGCGCCGCTCGCATCCCGGCGCACCCACACTGCGGCGTACATTACAGCGCGTTGCTGCGATGTGCAGACGAAGTCGGGTGGGGTGTTTCCGGAAGGGAGCAGCGCGCACGTCCAGGCGAACGTGCCCCGCTCCAGATTCGTCGCGAGCAGGGACTGCCAGAATTACACCTTATGAAACTGGAAAACTAACTTAACTTCTCTAGGTGATAAATCGTTGCCCGAAGCGAGACTAGTGGTCTGTCCCTTGGTCGCCGACCGCTGTGACCGAGCGGTTCTAGGCGCTTTAGTCCGGAAACGCGCTGCTGCTACGGTCGCAGGTTCGAATCCTTCCTCGGGCATGGATGTGTGTGATGTCCTTAGGTTAGTTAGCTTTACGTAGTTCTAAGTTGTTGGGGACTGATGACCTCAGATGGTAAGTCCCATAGTGCTTAGAGCCATTTCTACCATTTTTTGTCCCTTGGTCGCTCTACGAAAAGATGTAAGTAGTGGGACATTTACTTATTTGGCATGATATGTGAGGTTTGCCGTCTTGGGTCTACAGATGATGGATGGAGTGAGCAGGAATCTCCGACTGAGCAGATTATGCTGTAGTGCATCGGAAAGTGTCGTTGTTGAGTGAAAAATGTTCAAATGTGTGTGAAATCTTATGGGACTTAACTGCTAAGGTCATCAGTCCCCACTGGACTCGCATTCGGGAGGACGACGGTTCAATCCCGCGTCCGGCCATCCTGATTTAGGTTTTCCGTGATTTCCCTAAATCGCTCCGGGCAAATGCCGGGATGGTTCCTTTGAAAGGGCACGGCCGACTTCCCTTCCCATCCTTCCCTAATGCGATGAGACCGATGACCTTGCAGTTTGGTCTCTTCCCCCCAAACAACACAACCCAACCCCTCATCAGTCCCTAAGCTTACACACTACTTAACCTAAATTATCCTCAGGACAAACACACACACACCCATGCCCGAGGGAGGACCCGAACCTCCGCCGGGATCAGCCGTACAGTCCATGACTGCAGCGCCTGAGACCGCTCGGCTAATCCCGCGTGGCGTTGCTGAGTGACATTAGAAGTATACGGGACGACTTACACAGAATATCTGTTTGGCGTTATGAATGGAAGCTTGCTTTAAATGTAGAAATATCCTCACAATAACGCAGATCAGTGGGAAAAAACAACCCTCTACTCTTAGAATACAGCATTAGTAGTCTGCTGCTTGGCACGATCACGCCGATTAAATATCTGGGCATAACGTTGCAAAGCGATGTGAAATGGATCGAGCATGTAAGGTCGGTAGTAGGGGAAGCGCATAGTAATCTTCGGTTTATTGGCAGAATTGTACGAAGGTGCAGGTCGTCTCTGTAGCAGACAGCGTGTACAGCACTTGTGAGACCCATTCTTGAGTACTGCTCCAGTACTTCAGATCCCTACGTGCCCGGACGTCCGCCCCCGTGGTCAGCGCGACGGAATGGCAATCCTCAGGGCCCGGGTTCGATTCCCGGCTGGGTGGGAGATTTTCTCCGCTCAGGGACTGGGTGTAATGTTGTACTAATCATCATCATGTCATCACCATCGACGCGCAAGTCGCTTAAGTGGCGTCAACTCAAGACTTGCACCCGGCGATCGGTCTACCCGACGGGAGGTCCTAGTCACACGACATTTACTTTTATTTAAGAGCTCGGATTAAAAGAAGACGTCATGGACTGTGCGGCTGGTCCCGGTGGAGGTTCGAGTTCTCCCTCGGGCATGGGTGTGTGTGTTTGTCCTTAGGATAATTTAGGTTACGTATTGTGTAAGTTTCGGGACTGATGACCTTAGCTGTTAAGTCCCATAAGATTTTACACACATTTGAACATTTTTTTTAAAACTAAGACGTGGAAACAATTCAGACACGTGCTGCTTGATTTGTAATCAGCAGGATCGATTAACAGGAAAGTACACCGGGAACGCTCCGTGTTCTCAAATAGGAATGCCTGGGGGAAAGACAACGTTCCTTTCGCGAAACGCTGCTGACAGAATATACAGAAACGCCATTTTTCGGCTGACTGCATAATGATTCTGCTGCCGTCGACGTACATTTTCGCGTAACGAGTGCAAAGACAAGATAACGGACGTTTAGGCTCGTCGAGAGACATATAGACAGTTCAGTCGCTTTTCCTTTCACAGAGAAAGAAATCACCAATAAGCAGTGCGGTACACCTTACGGTGCTGGGGCTGTACTCTGCAGACGTCGCTATAATGAGTGTAGCAGATCGTGCTGATTACTACATAAGAAAAGAAACGTATACCGTAATTTCATAATACACTCTCTGACACACAAACCGCCACAATATCTACAGGATTATTCATAAGACACTCTGGGGTTTCATGAGACGACTACATGAAAACCACAGGACGTACCACGGAAAATAGCCGCATACTAGTGAAGAGAGCGTCTCTCCAACTTTCTAAGTCACGTTACAAGTACTAAATACGGGCACAATTTGTGATGTGACAAATGGCAATAAGTATGTACTCTCCATTGAAGTCAGTGCTGTTGGTACAACGGCAGCAGCCCACTTTCAGAATCTGTTTCTTCAGGGAGACGCACGTAAGACTACGGTATTAGGAAGTGGCCAGACATAAATGGAGATCTGGACTGGACCGGACAGTGTGCACGGACAGGCGGAATGGTTAGGACCGGCTTCCCATTCAAAATGGTTGAAAATTCTATTTTTTATTGCATTTAGGAAAGGTATAACTGTCTATAATATTGGGGCAGCAACATTTTTTTAATTTGTGCGTTACAAAAGTTTCCACAGCCCATCGTTCGAAGCGGCGTGGCGGCCGCCATGGGATGCTCACACCCGGAGGCGCCTGGCTCAAGTAGAAAACTTGTCGTGCCGTGGCGCACGGTCACAAAAAGATTTATGTACACTACTGGCCATTAAAATTGCTACACCACGAAGATGACGTGCTACAGACGCGAAATTTAACCGACAGGAAGAAGATGCTGTGATATGCAAATGATTAGCTTTTCAGAGCATTCACACAAGGTTGGCGCCGATGGCGACACCTACAACGTGCTCACATGAGGAAAGTTTCCAACCGATTTCTCATACACAAGCAGCAGTTGACGGGCGTTGCCTGGTGAAACGTTGTTGTGATGCCTCGTATACGGAGGAGAAATGCGAACCATCACGTTTCCGACTTTGAGGTCGGATTGTAGCCTATCGCGATTGCGGTTTATCGTATCGCGACATTGCCTCTCGCGTTGGTCGAGATCCAATGACTGTTAGCAGAATATGGAATCGGTGGGTTCAGGAGGGTAATACGGAACGCCATGCTGGATCCCAACGGCCTCGTATCACTAGCAGTCGAGATGACAGGCATCTTATCCGCATGGCTGTAACGGATCGTGCAGCCACGTCTCGATCCCTGAGTCAACAGATGGGGTCTCGCGGTTCTAGGCGCGCAGTCAGGAACCGTGCGACTGCTACGGTCGCAGGTTCGAATCCTGCCTCGGGCATGGATGTGTGTGATGTCCTTAGGTTAGTTAGGTTTCAGTAGTTCTAAGTTCTAGGGGACTGATGACCACAGCAGTTGAGTCCCATAGTGCTCAGAGCCATTTGAACCATTTGAACAGATGGGGACGTTTGCAAGACAACAACCGTCTCCACGAACAGTTCGACGACGTTTGCAGCAGCATGGACTATCAGCCCGGAGACCATGGCTCCGGTTACCCTTGAAGCTGCATCAGAGACAGGAGCGCCTGCGATGGTGTGCTCAATGACGAACCTGGGTGCACGAATGGAAAAACGTCTCTTTTTCGGATGAATCCAGGTTCTGTTTACAGCATCATGATAGTCGCATCCGTGTTTGGCGACATCGCGGTGAACGCACATTGGAAGCGTGAATTCTTAATCGCCATACTGGCGTATCACCCAGCGTGATGGTATGGGGTGCCATTGGTTACACGTCTCGGTGACCTCTTGTTCACATTGACGGAATTTTGAACAGTGGAAGTTACATTTCGGATCTGTTACGACCCGTGGCTCTACCCTTCATTCGATACCTGCAAAACCGTACATTTCAGCAGGGTAATGCAGGCCGCATGTTGCAGGTCGTGAACGGGCCTTTCTGGATACAGAAAATGTTCGACTGTTACCCTGGCCAGCACACTCTCCAGATCTCTCACCAATTGAAAACGTCTTGTCAATGGTGGCGGAGGAACTTGCTCGTCACAATACGCCAGTCACTACTGTTGATGAACTGTGATATCGTGTTGAAACTGCATGTGCGGCAGCTGTACCTGTACATGCCATCCAAGCTCTGTTGTACTCAATGCCCAGGCGTATCAAGACTGTTATTACGGCGGGAGGTGGTTGTTCTGGGTACTGATTTATTAGGATCTATGCACCCAAATTGCGTGAAAATGTAATCACATGCCAGTTCTAGTATAATATATTTGTCCAATGAATAGCCATTTGTCATTTACATTTCTTCTTCGTGTAGCAATTTTAATGGCCAGTAGTGCAGCATTATGCATGCAAACATATTCGCCGAAAAAGCTGACGGGCAACGTGTAGAGGCTACCGAAAGCAGCATACCCAGCTAAGCCAGATCGGTTTTTCTCGCCAAGAGGAACGAGGGAATTGCTCTCAAAGAACAACTCGAGTTAGAGGAACGGTTGATATACGATCCTGTAACTGCACACTAAACGTAGGTTCCAAAAACCCTTTTTTTGATCAAATTTTGGTCAAAATTGATCACAACACAATGTTTGGTCCGCCATATTCGATTAGCCATTTTGAGTTTTGAAAACTTAACTTCAGATTTGTATTGAGCGAGATCAAAAATCTATAATAACATGTAGATTTGTGCAAATTGAACTAATAACTCATAGAAAAGTTTTCCCTAATCTTTAAACTGGTTTCTCTCGAGAAACGATGTTTCAAAGATGTGTGCAGTATAAAATAAAAACGATTAAACCTATTAACATCTACCTTTGTTCCCCGAAAAGTAAACACTTCTCTTGGGAGCTTATAGCTATAATATATGAAATTTGTTAGTATCAACTACGCTCCTGGAAATTGAAATAAGAACACCGTGAATTCATTGTCCCAGGAAGGGGAAACTTTATTGACACATTCCTGGGGTCAGATACATCACATGATCACACTGACAGAACCACAGGCACATAGACACAGGCAACAGAGCATGCACAATGTCGGCACTAGTACAGTGTATATCCACCTTTCGCAGCAATGCAGGCTGCTATTCTCCCATGGAGACGATCGTAGAGATGCTGGATGTAGTCCTGTGGAACGGCTTGCCATGCCATTTCCACCTGGCGCCTCAGTTGGACCAGCGTTCGTGCTGGACGTGCAGACCGCGTGAGACGACGCTTCATCCAGTCCCAAACATGCTCAATGGGGGACAGATCCGGAGATCTTGCTGGCCAGGGTAGTTGACTTACACCTTCTAGAGCACGTTGGGTGGCACGGGATACATGCGGACGTGCATTGTCCTGTTGGAACAGCAAGTTCCCTTGCCGGTCTAGGAATGGTAGAACGATGGGTTCGATGACGGTTTGGATGTACCGTGCACTATTCAGTGTCCCCTCGACGATCACCAGTGGTGTACGGCCAGTGTAGGAGATCGCTCCCCACACCATGATGCCGGGTGTTGGCCCTGTGTGCCTCGGTCGTATGCAGTCCTGATTGTGGCGCTCACCTGCACGGCGCCAAACACGCATACGACCATCATTGGCACCAAGGCAGAAGCGACTCTCATCGCTGAAGACGGCACGTCTCCATTCGTCCCTCCATTCACGCCTGTCGCGACACCACTGGAGGCGGGCTGCACGATGTTGGGGCGTGAGCGGAAGACGGCCTAACGGTGTGCGGGACCGTAGCCCAGCTTCATAGAGACGGTTGCGAATGGTCCTCGCCGATACCCCAGGAGCAACAGTGCCCCTAATTTGCTGGGAAGTGGCGGTGCGGTCCCCTACGGCACTGCGTAGGATCCTACGGTCTTGGCGTGCATCCGTGCGTCGCTGCGGTCCGGTCCCAGGTCGACGGGCACGTGCACCTTCCGCCGACCACTGGCGACAACATCGATGTACTGTGGAGACCTCACGCCCCACGTGTTGAGCAATTCGGCGGTACGTCCACCCGGCCTCCCGCATGCCCACTATACGCCCTCGCTCAAAGTCCGTCAACTGCACATACGGTTCACGTCCACGCTGTCGCGGCATGCTACCAGTGTTAAAGACTGCGATGGAGCTCCGTATGCCACGGCAAACTGGCTGACACTGACGGCGGCGGTGCACAAATGCTGCGCAGCTAGCGCCATTCGACGGCCAACACCGCGGTTCCTGGTGTGTCCGCTGTGCCGTGCGTGTGATCATTGCTTGTACAGCCCTCTCGCAGTGTCCGGAGCAAGTATGGTGGGTCTGACACACCGGTGTCAATGTGTTCTTTTTTCCATTTCCAGGAGTGTATTTTGTGTAAAGCCGTAAAGAGTGAAACAAACCCCCAAAAATGGAATTCAAAGTGAGTGTTAGCAAACTATCGTTAAACTTAAGGGTATTTCATTGTGGTTAGATATAATCTCCTATGAATTTAATGTAGTATCGACTGATGCTACCCATTTTTGATTTCAGATAACTCCTGAGGGGCTACATTGCACGCTGTCTGCGTACTTCAAACCGAAGGCCCTTGATCAAACCATAACTACAGGCGCCATTTCGTTTTTTATTGAAAACCTATAATGACGTTCAAAGTAAGTTCAGTTATAATCTCCAATCAGATCTTTGTATGTCTTTTCATTATCTCAAAAAAAGTTCCAAATTCTGCCTATTTTTGGCACATATGAATGAGAACCTGGCCTTAAGGTGAGCACTCGCAATAAACGAGAAATTCGAGTTCGAGTTGCGATACGGCACAAATTTTCAAATGTGACAATGCAGTAACACATCTACACCCAATGCAGCTGATGTCATAAAATTCACATTCACCGAATAGTTTGGGATAATATTTCGTACACCTGCTGATCGTCAAACCATATGTAACTGTTCATCACGTTGCGTATCTGCAGGCGCACAGTAATTCCATGTGACTACGCAGAACTTTCTCCATGTGTTTAAAAATTTCGCATTTCCTATTCGGAAGTTGCCTCCTCTATTACTATTATTTACTGGGAGTCAGAAACACTTATTACTATCAGCGGCATGAAATATTTGCAGTTGTAAACTAACCCCATGAAGTCCGACATGACAACGCGGTACTATTTAGTATCACGTCCGATGTACGATATATTGTTTCATCTAAAATATGATTTTTTAAAGTGATATCGGTAAATTGATACATCGATAACAAAATGATAGTTGAGATTAGTAACATACGCATCAAATGTTATCCTTTGATATGTGTAATCTTAACATTTATCATATAAATTCTGTTTTGGCGCGCTATAGCCTACCTTCTCCATGTGAAACCAGCTGCGCCAGCTGAAAGGCGCCAGCTGTGGGCAGTCGTGGCAGGACTTTTTCAGTGAGTTACAGCTACTGAGAGCGACAGCCTCAGCAGACACTGGGCGCCTTCGATTCTGGTAAAGTAATGCGGTTGTAAGAGTGTCGACAACAATATTGAAATGGAGCAACAAGTTTTTATTTTGCGCTGAATAATAACAAACAAACATATAAAAAATTTTTGTTTGTTTCTCCGTTATCAATATCATTTCAAACGTCAAATGTAGTCTTGGGCATGCAACCTTAGACAGTGCAAAACGAGGCAACACTAAACATATGAGGATATCGATACCGATGAGCAGTACTATCAAGCGAGGAATGCAATATCTCTGACTTGACCAAGAACTGCAGTGTGTTTCCGAGTTGTTGATAAACTGCGTTAATACAGGGTGATTATAATTAAAGTTAAACTTTCAAAACGCTGTAGAAATAACACCACTCGTCAGAATGACGTCAAGTTCCAGCGGAATATTATTGGAGAAGGGGCAAAATGTATGGCAGAAGGAAAAAAATAGTGTGAAAATTGATCAATAGATGGCGCTGTATGTGTCAAAATATGTAAATGAAAAAAACCTGTAATGTCCACGAACCATTGAAGCTGGTATAAACACGCCGGGTACACGACTTTTCCTCCTTTCGCGTCTGCGACGTTCGCCATGACTGTCTCTATAATCTGTATTACAAGAATGATGATTGTGCACAAGTCACTCTGCAGATGTTCAGGACGCTGAAATGTTTGAAAAAAGGCGTTGGTCCGATGGCTGTCGTCGGTTTGGAGAAAATGATTGGGAAATTCGAAAAGACGAGTTCTTTTGATGTTCATCCTGGTAGAGGGAGGAAACGAATTGATTCGACGTCAGTGGAAGCAGGGCCACAACAATGCAGGAGACGAGTGGTGGTGTGCGAACGTGTAGCGCACGGAGAATTGCCCGAACATTGGACATACCCGTGAGCACGGTGCTTAAAATCCTATCCATTCAAAATTACCCATTTTCACGAGTTGTTTCCTGTTGACATAGCAGCAAGAGAGGCCCTAGCTTTAGAATTTCTCGCTCGCATGGAAGTGGACAATGATGGGTCGTGGAAGATTTTGCGGACAGACGAAGCCCACTTCCATCTGACAGGCTACATCAATACACAGAATTGACGAATATCGGCAACGGAAAATTCACATGCAAATCAACCAGTACCACTTCATCCTGAAAAGGTCACTTTGGGATACAGGATTACGGCATCATAGGGGCATGTTTTTTCGAAGAGACAGGTGCGTCCGGTCCTGTTACCTGTACCGTCACTGGTAAGCGCTGTGGGTGTCTTCTGCGCAAACACGTCATTCCAGCTCTCCAACAGCGTGGATGTGTAGATGGTATCAAATGGTTCAAATGGCTCTAAGCACTATGGGACTTAATATCCGAGGTCGTCAGTCCCCTACACTTAGAACTACTTAAACCTAACTAACCTAAGGACATCACACACATCCATGCCCGTGGCAGGATTCGAACCTGCGACCGTAGCAGCAGCGTGGTTCCGGACTGAAGCACCTAGAACCGCTCGGCCACAGCGGCCGGCTGGATGAGATCATTCTTATGCCAGATGACACACCTGTTCGCATTGCAAATCCAGTTAAGCAGTTGCTGAAGCGCCATTTCGTAAATGCTAGAATTATCAGCCACCAGTCCCCTACAGCCTGGCCGTCCCGATCATCTGATCATAATCCGTGTGACTTCTGGCTGTGGGGCTATCTGAAAGATGTTGTGTTCAGTGTTCCGATTGAAAACTTAGCTGCATTGAAGGCAAGCATTGCGCAACGTATTCTGAACGTGACCCAGAAACACTTCATCAGTTTTGAAACATGCTGTTTCTCCATTTCAACTTGTTGCAGAAAACTATGGAGAGCATATTGACCATGTTTTGCGCCAGTCACACAGAAATTAATAATACGATTTGATTTTGACTGATGCTTTTCATGCTGTTCTTGGTCTCAGTACAATTAAAAACCGGTCTTTCCCATGCGATGTGATATGACCTTGCCGTGGTGGATGGGCTTATGTAACTAACAGTATCACTCCTGTACACCCATGCACACTGAGTAGTACAGTTTGTTTAACGTCGAACGTACACCTTAGGCACTGTTGTATGATCCATTTGTCATTTGTAGTCGACCGCTATTAAATTATGATTCTTACAGCGCCACTATTGCTACATTTTGTAATTATTTATTTTTCTTCTGCCATACGATTTCCCCCTTCTCTGATAATATTCCGTTGCAATTTGATGTCATTCTGACCACTGGTATTATTTCTACAGCGATCTGAAAGTTTAACTTTAATTTTAATCACCCTCTATATCGTTTCTCATTACTGGTATATTCCTACCGCCTTGTAGTGAATTCTGCCAAAAACATATCCACCCGAGTTGTGGATGAGAGAATCTACTGGTGGGGCTCGATAGGCCTGAAAACTAAACATAGGTGAATCTCAGAGGGTGCAGTCTATTGCTAAACGGATTGAACAACTCCGGCCTTTCTCGAAATTTTTTGCCGCTATTTACAGTTAGTGCTCGTCCTTCCTCTTCGATTATCGTTTTCAAGAGATTACGCTCAGGTTCTGGACCTTTAGGTATAGCACGTTATGTCTGTCACATCAGGAAGTAACTAAGGCAGTGGTAACACGCTAGACACCAGACTCGCTTTCGGGAGGATGAAAGGGTCAAGTCCCTGTTCGACCAAGGAGATTTCGGTTTCGTGGTTTTCCTAACTCGCTTGAAGGAAATACAACGGTGGTTCCTTTGACAGGGTTACTGCCTGTTTCCTTCTAAAATCTGAGATCGTGCTAAATCTCTGGAAACCTCGCCGTCGATGGGGCATTAAACCTTATTTTCCCGCTTTTCTTTCGTGACACTTACGGAAGTCGGTTCGTTGTTGAATGGCACAAGAATATTGCCGTAGTCTGGCCTAGTGCAGCTTACAATAGACAAAATAAAATAATTTTGTTCATCATAATCGATGTTTTAGAACAGCCTGCAAATGCGTCATTCACGATGTTAATAATGGAAAAATGCACCTGTTACTTATGTTTTTCATGCTTAGCAGAAGCGTTTCGAGAATTTATTCTCATTTTCTAGTGCCTTTGCTTACACGGATGTTTTTGGTGGTGACTGCGTGTGTGATTTTCCGTCTCTCTCGCATTTTAGATGTATTTTTCACGTTATACTGCACTCGGAAAATCGGACAAAATGAATCTTGGGGTATTTTTATATGTTAGTCTTAGAAGTATTATTTTTCTTTGTCTGCTTATAGGTTTCACACAGAATGTCACACAAACGCAAATCATCCCTCACACTGTTTGTTTATGTAATCAAAACATGCTGCAAAGATATTAGGACGCTATGGTTTCACAAATATTATGTTTATTTTTACCGTTATTGACTGCTGAATTATTGATTCCATTTTTATTACTTTTCATCATATGTAAAAAATGCAATCGATAGTGGAAAATAAATTTTATAACTGACAGTTTTATATGCACAATATAGTCCAGAAACATTGTAACACCTCTGACTGTGTGCAAAGGCTTTGTGAAACAACAGCGTCTAACATCTTTGTAACATGTTATGACTGCAGAACCAGAGTAAATGAAGATCTGCGTGTGTGTGACGTCCTGAGTAAAGCAGGAGACACAATACTTGTTAGTAGACAAACAAAATTACTATTTCTAACATTAGCATATAAAAGCACTCCAATATTCATTTTCTCTGATTTTTCGATTGCGGTATAACCTCAATATGACATCTGCAATGCAAGAGAGGCGAGAAATCACACACGTAAACTCCACCAAAATATTCGTATAAACAAATGCAAGCTTGAAAATGAGAATAAATTATCTAAACGCGTTGCAGGAAAACGTGAGTGGTGCAGTTTTTCATTATTTAAATAAAAAATAATGTACTTAGTGAAGCAACTGTACATGGTTTTAATTTATGATAAAGAGAACATACACGGTAAAAAATCACCGTAATTCGTAACCTAGTTCCTTCTACAGAAGTCCCCTTTCTTTAAAAATTTTCATATTTTTTACTTACCAGGTTTCTGCTACGATATTTCAATTTTTACAGGAGTAGAGAGATGTGGGAATCAGCGTACCTGAAAAGAAATAAATTAGAATTACTCATACTGAAAATGATAACATGAAATCAGTGCGAGCTTAGATACATAGAACCGATAAATCAGTTGACAATGGCATTTATCACACTTCATACTCAGCTACGATTTCAATGCTCAGCTCCACGGCACGCGTCTTCTTGGACGACAGTGCAGACTTTCAACTAAATTCGTAACACATGAGCCGCCTCCACGAACCGTCGACCTTCTCAAAATACATACACACATTTTGTTACTTCATCTGCAGTTGATGATACGACCTTCAAAATACACTGTGCTCCTGTGCACTTGGTGCAAAATAGCACTGTGCCATTACCAGCAGTCAGAAACAAAGCACATTTTCAATGCTGGAATAACATACGTTTGTGCGAAACAGGGTAACACACAATACGTACAAGAACCAAGAAGGAACATGATTAATGGAAGACCAAGACAGGAAAGCTTTGATTCAAAAGTAATGCAGTGTTCCTCTTCTATTACACAACATTTACATCGAAGACGCAATGAAGAAATTAGAAGAAACATCACAATGAAATATAAATTCAAGATGTCAGTGAAAAGATTAGATGGCAACATTGCTGTCCTCAGAGAAAGTGAGGAAGAATGACATAAACTGTCGAACGGAAGGAGCTGTCTAATGAGCACTGAACGTGGATTGAGAGTTAACCAAAAAAAGACGAAGGTATTGAGCAGAAGCATGAAAAAGGTTAGTTGTAAACCTATTATAAAAACTGAGATAAATGTAATATGATAGGCGACAGTCTGTTGCCGGCCGGAGTGGCCGTGCGGTTCTAGGCGCTACAGTCTGGAACCGCGGGACCGCTACGGTCGCAGGTTCGAACCCTGCCTCGGGCATTGATGTGTGTGATGTCGTTAGGTTTAAGTAGTTCTAAGTTCTAGGGGACTGATGACCTCAGAAGTTGAGTCCCATAGTGCTCAGAGCCATTTGAACCATTTGACAGACAGTTGCTGCACTGACTCGTCTCATGTTTTATTCTCATGTTGCTGTTGTTGTTGGTGATGTCGTGATCTTCATTCGGAAGACTGGTAGCTCTCCATGCTACTCTATCCTACGCAAGCCTCTTAATCTCCGAATAACTATTGCAGCCTAAATCTTTCTCAGTCTGTTTACTGTATTCATCCCTCAGTCTCCCTTTACTATTTTTACCCTTCACTCTTCGCTCCAGTACTAAATTGGTGATCCCCTGATGTTTCAGAATGTGTTCTATCCACTTATCTCTTCTTCTAGTCAGGTTGTGTCACAAATTTTTTGTCTGTCCAAATCTATTCAGTTATGTGATCTGTCCATCTAATCTTCATCATTCTTCTGTAGCATCACATTTTAGAAGCTTCTATTCTCTTCTTGTCTAAGCTGTTATCATCTATGTTTCAATTCCGTACTTGGTTGGACTCCATACAAATACTCTCAGGAAAGTCCTCCAGTCACTTAAATCGATATTCGATGTTAACAAACTCCTCTTCTTCAGAAACGCTTCTCTGGACGTTATCAGCCTACATTTTATATGCTCTCTATTTCGGTCATTATCAGTTCAAAAAATGGCTCGGAGCACTATGGGACTTAACATCTGTGGTCATCAGTCCCCTAGAACTTAGAACTACTTAAATCTAACTAACCTAAGGACATCACACACATCCATGCCCGAGGCAGGATTCGAACCTGCGACCGTAGCGGTCACGCGGTTCCAGACTGAAGCGCCTAGAACCGCACGGCCACACAAGGCGGCCCATCATCAGTTATTTTGCTTCCAGATAGCAAAATTCATCTACTACTTTAAGTGTCTCGTTTCCCTATCTAATTCGTTCAGCATCAAATGATTTAATTCGACTACATTCCATTATCCTTGTTTTGATTTTTTTCATGTTCATCTTATATCCTTCTTTCAAGACCCTGTACATGCAGTACAACTGCTCTTCCAAGTACTTTGCTGTCTCTAAGAGAATTACAGTGTCATCGGAAAACCTAAAAGTTTTTGTTTCTTCTCCCTGAACTTTAATTCATACTCCAAACCTTTCTTTTGTTTCCTTTACTGCTTACGCAGTATGCAGATTGAGTAAGACCGGGGATAGGCTACAACCCTGTCTCACTTCCTTCTCAATCAGTGCTTTCTTTTCACGGACCTCGACTGTTACAACTGCCATCTGGTTTCTATACAAGTTGTAAATAGCCCTTTGCGTCCTGTATTTTACCTCTGCTACTTTCAGAATTTCAAAGATAGTATTCCAGTGAACATTGTGAAAAGCTTTCTCTGAGTCTACAAATGCTATAAACTAGATTTGCCTTTCCTTAACCAATCTTCCGAAAGAAGATGTAAGGTCAGTATTGCCTCGTGCATTGCTACATTTCTCCGGAATCCATTGTAATAAGGCTCCTTAATTCACTAAGTTTGAGTTCAGCTGAGGCTAGTTGATGTATGCTCACGTTTATAGAAAGCAATAATCAGTGACTGTGGAGACTAGATTGTCAGTTAATATCTTCCTTCCCTACTATACAGTATACGGGTAGTCTCACATAAATCTTTCTGTAGCTTTCCGTACTTTTTGTATACCAGAGCAAGAAACCGCCTGTGAAACTTGTTTCGGACAGCAAAGCGAAGTCCTATATAGCACTCAGGAATCACCACCCCTTACATAGCAGGTACCCCGTCACTGTACCATATTTCCCACCAGGTGTTCTCCAGGAGGCTTCCCAGAAATCAGATAATGGAGCGGCAGGACACTTGAGTTCGGTCGACTCGCCGGGCTTAGCGAACCGACGCATTCAGGTGTAACTGTTCGACAAAAGAAGTTTGTTTTCAAGCTGGAAAGTCGTTCCTAGAAGCGAGTGGTGTGAGGTTAGGAGGCACCTTGCAGAATCGTGCGAAACAGCGAGGTCCAAGTCTTCACACGGCGTAGTCCGGCCAGTTAGTTAAACATCCAAAAGAAGACTCCTTACTGGTTAACAGCAATAATTTAGGACAGGGGAAGACCCGAGCGCTGGCGTCCAGAAAGCCCAAAACTAGGAACCCTCGGATTAGTGAGAGAGACAACTCGATAGCGGTGTAGGAACGTCAGCAAGACTTGTTCAGAACTCAATCCTCCCATAGGTTAACACTGCAAACTACGAAACTGTTGATCTATGTACGACCATGCCAATGGGCAGAGTCTTACCAAACAGTCTGACTGGCGCACCGAAAGGCGCAGAGACGCAGAAGGGAGAGTTAGCCTGGAGACCGAAACTAATTCACTTCCCCTCTGGGCGCGGAACAGAACGGACTTATTCACAAGCAGGCATGGCGGAAACACTGCGTATTGCCGTTCTTTTCAGCCTACAACACTACCCAGTCACGTCAATCTCTTGGTGCTGGTACAAGTGTAAGAGCACATACGTTATCGGCGTGTAAGCCACTACGTAAGCTATGATTATAAATTACTGGGTCGCCACCAGCCCAAGCCGTTCTTTACACATTAAAGATCAAGCCGGACTGGAAAATTTTGTACCACTAGATAACTGAAATTACGCGGGTTTATATTAAGTTATTGAAGTTATGCAAAAATGTATCACGTAATCAAACGATAATATTGTGATAAATTAATAAAACGTGGGGTGTTCACTCTAATTCTGAGGGCTCCCTTCCACATTATGTTTCATTACTATCACCGTCCCCTTTGTGCAGCTTGTAAAAACAATACTGAAATGCTCTAACAAAACATAAGCACCGGTGCAAATATGTGTGTAGTAGATGAACTACCTATATATGAGGAAGATATTCAAACATTTTTTTCAAAAACTGTAACCTCCATCACAATATTGCACACATCAATGCTAGTATTTAAATTAACAATGTAATTAGTATTACGGTCTTAGGAAATACATGAAGCAATGATCTGCTGCCGGCCGCGGTGGCCGTGCGGTTCTGGCGCTGCAGTCCGTAACCGCGGGACTGCTACGGTCGCAGGTTCGAATCCTGCCTCGGGCATGGGTGTGTGTGATGTCCTTAGGTTAGTTAGGTTTAAGTAGTTCTAAGTTCTAGGGGACTTATGACCTAAGATGTTGAGTCCCATAGAGCTCAGAGCCATTTGAACCATTTTTGAATGATCTGCTAAAAAGTAATTCAGTTTCGTGACCGAAATACGAGGGTTGTCCAGCAAGTTGCATAGTCGCGGCTCCGACTTGGACATTTATCTTAGTGTTCCATCAACTTTCAAATATCCTGGTCATGGTTGGCAGCCGCCTGCGTTTTCCGCAGATTCCTTATGCTGGACTGCAGCTCGTTGGCTGTGCCAAAATGATGTCCTCATACCCAGCGGTTCATTAAGAGCAGTGATGAAAATCCGAGAGAACTAAGTCCGGGCTGTATGGTGGGCGATCAAACTCTTCACATCTAAACCGCTGCAGGACGCCTGCATTGCAACCACAGTGTGCGGTCGAGAATCGTCATGAAAAAGGAAATATACGACAGTTAGTTACATCACGTGGGGTTGCCTGAAATCAGGCGAAATCTCTCGGCAGGCACCCATACTTGGCGGGAGACACTATTTTCTAGGTCTCTTTACGCGCTCACCGTGCGCTCAAAACGACAAAGTGCAACACGACGCGATCGACTGCCCAACACATCCGTGCCAAGCTTCTTCGGATTTTCGCTGTAGTTTCCGATCGGATCTGAATTTCTGAACAACCGTCATACAATTGGACCTCTTTGTTTTCACCCTTCCGAAAATTTCATTTTATTCCAAAGCTGGGCACCACTGAGCTTGAGGGTCTCCGCTCTGCGCATTGTAAACAATGCGTCATACCACCGCTACAGAGCTGCGCATTGGTACTTAGCAAATCTCACAAAACGTTAACAAAACGCATGCAGACTAATTAAATGGGATACGTATTCGTTACTCCTCGCTACTTTCTACTCGGTCCCCTGAAACACACAAACCGCTGTGAAACGAAAACTACCGACTCGAGTCCAGTCGGGTACGAACTGCGTGCGGGAAAGACTAGCTGCGAGTAACGAAGCGTTTTAGGGAGTACAGTATCGGAACTTCGAGTTTGGTGAATTACTCACTGTTAGGAATCGATGCCATTGCTGTCTTCTCAGCAGTACACCACATCAAAGTAGCGTTCCTACGTCACGCGTTGTTTTACAACCAGTAACCCCATCATCCGCGCCGCTGATTCTTCAAAAAAGCGGAAACGGTAGCAACAAACCCATTACAAAAGGTTAAATACTCTGGATACAAATTATTCGGAAAAACTAACAACAATTCCGTCACAAACGATAAGTTACGTCACCGCTTTGCTATATACGCCAACAGTACAAACAAACATCGTCTGAACAGGCCTGAACAGCAGCACCGACCGGCTGCCGTGTCATTCTCAGCCCATTGGCGTCACCGCCCTTCTACAGGCCGTTGTCAGTTTTCGCGATCAGTGTCTCCACTTCCCATGCGAAGTGTAATATTTCTGGCTGTACAGCCATTATATTTAGATACAAGAGGCTCTTCTTAGAGCAGCTAAGAAGGAAGCAGTGGGAAGATGACGTAATGCGGTGTGGGATACAGGTGGCAGGTGGTTTATTCTGTACGTGTATCGTGAGACAGAGAGCTTAAATTGTGGTCCTTCTCCGCGATTGGCTGTTACGTTGGGAAGTAACACGCCAAAATGATAAACTTCTCCCATTAACATTAGAAAAACTAAACAGTGAAATTCCTACCCGGCTGGTCCCGGCGGAGGTTCGAGACCTCCCTTGGGCATGGGTGTGTGTGTTTGTCCTTAGGATAATTTAGGTTAAGTAGTGTGTAAGCTTAGGGACTGATGACCTTAGTAGTTAAGTCCCATAAGATTTCACACACATTTGAACATTTTTGAAATTCCTACCCTTCCGTATAAAAGCATCTCACAATAACAGGTTATCAAATGGTTCAAATGGCCCTGGGCACTATGGGACTTAACATCTGAGGTCATCAGTGACCTAGAACTTAGAACTACTTAAATCTAACTAACCTAAGGACATCACACACATCCATGCCCGAGGCAGGATTCGAACCTGCGACCGTAGCAGTCGCGCGGTTCCGGACTGAAGCGCCTAGAACCGCTCGGCCATCGCGGCCGGCTAACAGGTTATCATCCTGTTATTTCAAAAGTGTTAATTATCAGCAGAATAATAATCATTAGCAGAACGAAAAGGCAGTTGAAGCGCTTCCGAGATCTTCTGATCACGCCTAAAATGAATGGCGCCGGGTGGACGAAGTCGTTCTTCTGTAAGATTAGAGCTGGATCGGGAGTCTTGAAGGACAGTCACGTCGTCTGCCTTGGGCGATATCAGTTAAGAACTTAATTATCGATCTCTGTTTATTTGGACTCGTAATTGAGAACAGCTAGATAGTAATTACGCTAATACGCAGTTCACTAACTTCTTTACTTTCTATGAAAGTGTGAAGAATGGAAATTACAGCGAAGAGCCAAAGAAAAGAGGTATACATGCCCAATATCGTGTAGGACCCTCGCGAGCACGCAGAAGTGCCGTAACACGACACAGAAAGGACTCGATTAATGCCTGAAGTAGTGCTTGAGGGAACTGACACCTTGAATCCTGCAGAGCTGTCCATAAATCCGTAAGGGGGAGGAGATCTCCTCTGAACAGCACGTTGCAAGGCATCCCAGATATACTTAATAATGTTCATGTCTGGGGAGTTTGGTGGGCAGCGGAAGTGTTTAAGCTCAGAAGAGTGTTCCTGGAGTCTGGACGTGTGGAGTATCGCATTGTCCTGCTGGAATTGTCCAAGCCCGTCAGAATGCATAATGGACACGAACGGACGCAGGCGATCAAACAGGATGCTTACGTACGTGACACCTGTCAGAGTCGTATCCAGACACATCAGGGGTCTCACATCACTCCAACTGCACACGCCCCACACCATTACAGAGCTTCCATCAGCTTGAACAGTCCCTTGCTGACATGTAGGGTCCATGGATTCACGAGCTTGTCTCCATACCCATACACGTTCATCCGTTCGATATACTTTGAAACGAGACTCGTCCGACCAGGCAACTTTTTTCCAGTCTTCAACAGTCCAATGTCGGTGTTGACGGAGATAGGCGAGGCGTAAAACTTTGTGTAGTGCAGTCATCAAGGGTACACGAGTGGGCCTTTGGCTCCGAAAGCCCATATCGATGATCTTTCGTTGAACGGTTCTCACGTTGACACTTGATGGTCCAGTTTTGAAATCTGCAGCAGTTTGCGGAAGGGTTTCACTTGTGTCACGTTGAGCGATTCTCTCCAGTCGTCATTGGTCCAGTTGTTGCAGGTTCTTTTTCCGGCCGCGGAGATGTCGGAGATTTGATGTTTCACCGGATTCCTGATATCGCTCAAATTTTCAAATGTGTGTGTGAATTCCTAGGGAACCAAACTGCTGAGGTCATCGGTCTCTAGACTTACTCGCTACCTAAACTAACTTATGCTAAGAACAACACACACACCCATGCTCGAGGGAGGACTCGAACTTTCGACGTGTGGGGCCGCGAATTCGTGACATGGCGCCTCCAACCACGCGGCCACTCCGCGCGGCCTCCTGATATTCACGGTATACTTGTGAAATGGTCGTGCGAGAAAATCTCCATTTCATCGCTACCTCGCAGATGCTGTGTCCCATTGCTCTTGCGCTGACTATAACAGCACGTTCAGACTCATGTAAATCTTGATAGCCTGCCATTGTAGCTGCAGTGACCGATGTAACAACTGCGCCAGACTCATTTTGTCCTATATACGCGTTGCCGACCGCAGCGCCGTTTTCTGCCTGTTTACATACCTCTGTATTTGAATACGCCTGCCTATACCAGTTTGTTTGGCTCTCAGTGTATCTGCGATTCATAAAGTCGAATATAACAGTGCTAATACAAAATGAGTGGCATCCCGGGTATACAAGCTGTGGTGCCACCGCCAGACACCACACTTGCTAGGTGGTAGCCTTTAAATCGGCCGCGGTCCGGTAGTATACGTCGGACCCGCGTGTCGCCACTATCAGTGATTGCAGACCGAGCGACGCCACACGGCAGGTCTAGAGAGACTTCCTAGCACTCGCCCAGTTGTACAGCCGACTTTGCTAGCGATGGTTCACTGACAAATTACGCTCTCATTTGCCGAGACGATAGTTAGCATAGCTTTCAGCTACGTCATTTGCTACGACCTAGCAAGGCGCCATTATCATTTGCTATTTATCTTGTGATGCATGTACCGTCAGACCGATGTTCACCAATTATGGATTAAAGTTAAGTATTCCAACAGATACGTACTATTTTTGCTAGTCTCATATCCCTGACCTGTTCTAGACCTCACGCCATCCTGCGTGAGCTTAAAAGCGTGCCCTTCGGCTTCTCCTCCTAGTGGCTTGGCTGTCTTGCCAAGTCACAACACAAGCTTATTAAACATTTCATTATTTGTACACTTCCAGTTTGTCGCTAATAGTATATTACACCCTCAAGATAACGGATTCACAGTCTACGTGCTATTTTCTGCGCTTCATCTGTTGTAAGGAGTGAGGGAAATTTTCGAGGGACGAGATTTATCTCACACACTTAAATCCCTCTCACCGTCTATACTCTCTCTGCCTTCCATTTGCCGTAGAAGGACAGTATCAGTAGTAATGACATTCGTATTTATTGTTTTTAATTCGGTAATCAGAGGGCCTTACGATAACTACCTGCCAGCAAGCTTTTTTTTTTACCTCTATGCAGATTTATACAACCGATGTTGACAGCTGCTTACATTTTTCTGAAAAGCTAGTCTTTCTTGTAAAGCTTTGTGTCACACCGTGATATCATTTTGTTTGTTTCCCCAGTGGTACATGTTACAGAATGGATAGCCAATAGAGTTATTGGAAAAGAAGTAAAAAATTAAAACCTCTGAAATGTTACCGCACCAAAAACGAGTATTTAGTAAGCAATAAACTGTTTTGCTTTTATTATTTTGTGGGGCTGTCGGTGAGAGGTTTGAAACTACACGTGAAATTTGTTGGGAGTTGCTAAGTGCTCTCATTCTCAACCACTGGATGAGTATGGTGTCGATGATTTGCATGCTGTGAGTTGCGCTGCCTCAGGGCAGATATACAGGGTGGACATTAATAAAGCCGACGTACTGCAGGTGCGGATTCCGTTTGGGAAATGTCAGGTATTTAGTCGGGAACAAGCCGAGATGGTGTTTGTGTACGGGCAAGCAGATGGAAACGGTCGAGAGGCAGCAGAGCTATACCGAAACAAGTACCATCACAGGCACAAACCACATCACACAACATTTCACGCCCTTTTTTGGGCGTTTCTGTGATCATGGGTCCTTTCAGAGGGACGAACGTGCAGAGTGGCAGCGGACTAGGCGTACACCAGATTTTGAGAACCGGATTCTGCCTCTGCTTGGCCGTACATAAATACCACCTCGGTTTGTTCCCGACAATATACCGGAGCATTCTGCCGCTCAAAGTATGCTGCGTCAGTCACACAGCCTGCAACACACAAGGAGCACACGGCACGCGGTCAGAGAGACTGTCATTCGTCAGCGCCATCTACCGTGGCAATGATGCATTTCCGGACACGTGTACATGGATCCTTTTTACCTCCATTTCCACTCAAGGATCCGTGCCTGCAGTTTGTCGATTTTATTAATGTTCATTATATATAGAGTTTTTAATTGTTCTTGTTGGATTACTCAGTTAAACCTTTATCGTAAGGCTATGCCTTTTAATGAGTAGATATGACAGTGTTTTAAGGCTTTAATTTCAATTAATAGTTATATGAAATACTGAAAAGGAAATTTTTGTAGTCGTTGGAAGCCGTTAGCTATGCAACCAGAGGTGAGATAGGGTGACAATGTGACCGTTTCAGCCGCTTAATAACCTACGACGGGCGTTGCATGACGATTTACACTTCATTTTTCCCATCATTCATGGCGTGTCATTTGATCAATCACTGCAGCTGCAAGTGGTTAATACTTTGGTCTAGCCGTAGGTGGCAGGACAATCAGTATAAGTGTTATCCTGCACATCACAGCCCAGTTTCCCAACTGATGTCATTATGTGAGCGAACAACATGGAGTGAGGTCATAAAGGACAAAGCTGGACGACGTGGTTTCTGTGGAAGGAGGCAGTATACACTGCATACATCCACACATCACTGGTGGCGATGTGTGGAGAGAGTCCACCCTCACGGAAAGGTGCTTTTGCAACACGACACCGCCCGTCCCCATGCGATCTGGCAGCGACGGCTGCCATCGCTGAAACATCGACTTCCGGGCACTACCACAGTCATCGTATTCTCGTAACGTGGCCACTGTAACGTGTAGGCTCTCCTAAAATCCTTTTCTGGAGTCTGTCACACTGAGAGCAAATCCTCGAAGTCTCTCAAACGATGTCCGCGCGAGATTTCTTCATAGCCTCGAATAGGTAATCATCGGAAGAGGCCAGATGAGGAGAATACAGAGCATGTGAAAGTACCTGGAACGTCATTTCGGCTGTAGTAGCCGTGGTTTTCTGACTCGCATGGGGACAAGTGTTGTGGTGTTGCAATAGCACTTTTTCGTGACGGAGCACACTTTTCACACACTGCCTTCAATCACTTGCGGTTATCCGCAGTGTTTGCGCCCTTCTTCCACAGACACCAGTCGTCTATGTGTTATTGTTGGCCGGCCGTTGTGGCCGAGTTGTTCTAGGCGCTTCAGTCTGGAACCGCGAACCGCAGGTTCGAATCCTGCCTCGGGGATGGATGTATGTGATGTCCTTAGGTTAGTTAGTTTTAAGTAGTTCTAAGTTCTAGGGGACTGATGACCTCAGATGTTAAGTCCCATAGTGCTCAGAGCCATTTGAACCATTTTGTTATTGTTGTTTTTGGGGAGAACGAGCGCTCAACAGCGAGGTTATAAGAGCCCTTACAAATGTTAAAAGATACGTATATCGTTAAAAGAGCTAAAAATGCTACCACAGTCACTCACTCATTCATTCCTGCTTCACTCGCGTTCACCCACAGAATTACTGCATCTCACACGCTGTAGAACAAAAGAGATACAGCGCAAGGTGCTACACCTGGGATGGAAACAGAAGTAAAACGAAGAGGAGCTAAAACAGCGGCACAGGAGTGTATGGCTGGCTGACCATAAAATAAAAAAAAAATTAGCCACTCACCCAGTTAACACATTAAAAATCTCTCTAAAATTTTCAGGAAAAATGTATCCTTCATGATCACATTCCGTGTTATGGGCTATACTGTGCGGGGATTACTGTTCAAGTGATTCTCCTGCCACCTTCGGCTAGACAAAGTACTTGCAGCTGCAGTGTTGAGTCCACCGGTGTACCATGTATGAGGGGAAAAAACAAAGCGCAAATCATTATGGAACCCCAGTCGCATATTAGTTGCACGTATTTGACTTTATCGTTTCGGTGATGGAGTGAGAAATGGTGTACGGTGTGCTGTTGATACTGCGAGATACTTTGCGATACGTGGAGGACCCGCCTGCGAGCGCTGAGCCGGCGGAGAGCAGAGGAGAGCTGAGAAGCTATGCTACCGCTTGCCGCCTGTCGGCGCGGTGCCGTGCCGCTAATGGAGTGCGGTGCGTGGCGGAGGATGCTGTGCGCCTCGCGTCACCCGCTCCCCCGGGAAATTTCATTAGACACATCCCACCCCTCTCCCCCACCACCCCTCCCTCGCCGACGCTCTTGTCGCACAAAGAGCGCCACGTCACGTGACGCTACGTGAGAGAGGAAGGCGCGGCAACTGGCTGTCTAACCGTAACCATAACCATAAGCATAACCATAACCATAACCATGGCCATGACGGTAACCAACTGCAGTCCGCGCGCACTTTTAGATACCCTCTGGGCTATGGTGCGGATACAGCCTGCCGACACTGCCTACATCTCTGCGTCACAGCTACTCTTGTGTATAATCCTTATCATCACTGGGGCAATTTCAAGAAGTTCATCGCACCACTACAGGCTGCTGGCACCTTAATTATTTTTCACCTTCCCTTTTGTCTAACCAGTGACCAACGGGCAATTTTTGTTCCTTCTTACTTACTCCTGTCTCTCCACCATGTCTTCTTGTTATCGCTTCAGATCGCGCCACAAATCTTTTTCCTTACTGCTTGCCAAAATTTAACACTTTGATTCTGACGGTATCTCTTTCTGCGGCTTCTTCTCCTTTTATGTTGTACATTTCTAATGTTTTTCAACTTTTCGGAGCCAGCGTGCCGTTAACTTCTTTTCCGAGATGTACCTTAAGAGCCGTTTCGTCAGCCCGTTGTCATTGCCCGTGTATAAATGAGCGAGAAATCTCTTCTTTTTCTTATTGTTTCTTTTTGGACGCTCCGAAATATTCCATTTTTATCTTTTTCATTTTTTAACGGTCCGGTTACATTCGCCCTTTTTTCCCTAGCAAGGTATTAATTTAACACGTGGAACTTGAGTGATACTTTGCGACATTTCGCTAAACCTTATAACTAAATGTTTCCCTGAGACATTTAAGTCTCTTTTTATTATCTACGGTAATGATTGAAGCAGAGGAAATGAATTAAAATTTGTGCTGCCGCCGGGACAAGGACGTCCCATTACGTCCAATGCCGGGGTGCTTGCCAATATTGGAGAGCGGTGGCAGTAGTGACAATATGTTAGGGAAAAATGAAATGAAGTTTGTGTTGGGGAGGGCACTCAGCTTAGGTTCTTCGTGCAGCAATGTTGACGTTCGTACTGCGGTGGTGTAATGATTGCCGGCACGATAGCTCAGCGTGTTCCGTAAAAAAAAAAAAAAAAAAAAAAAAAAAAAAAAAAAAAAAAAAAATATGGTTAACATATCTGCCTAGCACGCAAGAAGACGCTGGTTCGAGTCTCAGCCGCAGCAAAAATTTTAATTCATTTCGTCTGCTTCGATTATTATTGTGGTGTCACCGCCAGACACCACACTTGCTAGGTGGTAGCCTTTAAATCGGCCGCGGTCCGTTAGTATACGTCGGACCCCCGTGTCGCCACTGTCAGTGATTGCAGACCGAGCGCCGCCACACGGTAGGTCTAGAGAGACGTCCTAGCACTCGCCCCAGTTGTACAGCCGACTTTGCTAGGAAAGGTTCACTGACAAATACGCTCTCATTTGCCGAGACGATAGTTAGCATAGCCTTCAGCTACGTCATTTGCTACGACCTAGCAAGGCGCCATTATCAATAGATATTTAACTTGTGATGCCTGTACCGTCAGACCGATGTACACCACTTATGGATTAAAGTTAAGTATTCTACCAGTTACCTCCTGTTTTGCTAGTCTTATTTCTCTGACCTGTTCCAGACCTCACGCCAGTCGGGGTGAGCTTAAAAGCGTGCATTTCGGCCTCCTCTTGCAACACGGTGTTGGCTCTTCTGCCAACACTTCAATTATTTCGCTAAATGATGGAATAACAACAAGAAATGGGAGAAAATACGGCGGATGACAGAGAGGTGGAGTCGCAGAACGATGGGCAAAGAACAAAACGCGTGATGGCGACAAACAGCCGCTGTTTCCCTATGAATAAAAATTACCAATGAACTATACTACGGCAGCCATTTTCTCGTATTGATTTTTGAATCGCCAGATCATTTTATGATGCGCCTGGCCAGGATAATTACTAGTAAAACTGAATGATATCCTTCAAAACACAATTACCTGCTACGACAACGCGTAGTCGCCGTAAATACAGAATATTTGTTTTCAGCAATTCGTAGTTTTTCTTTCACATACTTAGAGTATACGTCTGACTAAGGGATACTTATTTTCAGTTGAGTACAGTGCAGCTTTTATTTTTATCTAGTAGTTCCTACGTGAAGTTTATAAGGTATCCCTTATTTGCACACAAAAGCGCATTTTACTTTAACTCCAGGTTTGCTATTTCACATTCGTGAAGTGCATGTATCAGCGCTGCAGTACATACGGAGTAAGGAGCGAGAGGTAGGCTCGCACGTTAGGTAGCAGAGGTGGTTCCCCATCTGGCGTCTTCAGAGTCAGTGGGATGACGTGCCTATGCAGAAATCGGCCGTGACGTCAGCAAAGAGACGCGCAGAGTATACATTTATTCTGACTTGAATCAAGTTATCGTTATTAATAAATATTTGCCAACAAAAGTCGCCTTTTGCCACTCAGACATTAGGAGGAATCTACGGGTCAGCAGGCCGGAGTGGCCGATCGGTTCTAGGCGCTACAGTCTGGAGCCGCGTGACCGCTACGGTCGCAGGTTCGAATCCTGCCTCGGGCACGGATGTGTGTGATGTCTTTAGGTTAGTTAGGTTTAAGCAGTTCTAAGTTCTAGGGGACTGATGACCTCAGAAGTTAAGTCCCATGGCGCTCAGAGCCATTTGAACCATTTTTATCTACGGGTCATGAATATTATTTTTCAGTAACTTTACAATCCCAGGAAACGTCGATATTTTAATAATTAATAACCTCGGAATAACCGAAGATGTATGAGCTTGTATTAACTATACCGATTGTATGCTCAAGTTGCAGACTGTGCGCCGTAGTCGGCACTCGTTGACAGGATGCCTTTTGATCTCGTCGTACGGTAGACCATGCTCTCTTACCGTTTATTGCCGCGCAAACCGTGGCAAGGTGCCGTAAACCGCGCGGCCATTGGCGATGATTAAGCATTTTACGGCTGCGTTGGGAACGTAGGGAGAGAAGGACTGAGGGACGCATCAGAAATGTAACATTTTCCTTTCTCATTTTACCAGTATTTCGCGAGTCTACCACACATAATTGACTTTTAAACACGATGTCAGCTGTCTCCTGTCGATTATGGGATTTAACCACACAATGCTAGTAATAATGAAGCATCCAGAATGATAAGCTCTGTGCGCCCTGTGTATTCACTATTTCAATCGCAGCGAGCTTCTGATCAGTATGTATTCCAAAAATATGTTGAAAAGGTGATGCTCCCTGCGTACAAATATCTTAAATAAATCACTATAGTAAATGACATGGCCACATCTTTATCTTTACGTCAGATTTGAGGCTATACTGAACCGAATGATTCAAATTCACATAACAGCACACTTAGAGCGTCGGTGGTTTTCGCGTGACATGTAGATACTGCGGCACGATTGACTCACGGGAAGCGAAGACAGCTGGTCATCAATCAGACGCAGATATCCTACGACATTGTGCTTCTTCATTTATTTCGTTTCCTACACTAAACTGCGTTGTGGCCGCACTTTCCGCATTATAGTAATACTCGACACTGTAATAGCACTTTGATGTAAATATAATTGCTGTTCGCTTAACTCGCAACAATTTATGCCGGTTCTGTTAGGATCCTGCGTAATCACATACTCCAAAAGTGTGACATATTCGTAGAAAAGACCAATTTTTTTCGAAGCAAGAGTGTAAAGATGTGACATAACGTAATGGCTCTGTAAATCAAGTAAAAAAAAAACGAGGAAAAAATGGAATGAAGAATAGAAATTTATTACTATTGATAATTCTTTATCAGTTCTTGAAATGAAATGAGAAACGTGTCTGTCTCCTAAGTGAAGTAGCAATAACATGAAACGAAAATGAAAATAACAGAATAAAATAAAAACGTCATAGGGTATTATAAATCGTTTTCAACAGAGTCGATAAAACGCAGAATCGAGTCTTTCTCATGGCTCCATCTCCTTCCCCACATATGTTCAAGTAAATAGGAATCAAAAGTGTCCTCGCATTTGTCGGGATACCGAAATGATCGTTTTATGACAGACCAAGCTCCCAACAAGCCGTTGCTGTGGGCAGTTCCTTTTGGCTCCTTGAAACGTAAACTATGATTTAAACGTAAATGAACAAAACCCGCATCTCTGAGGCAGTTGTACGAATGAAGCAATCTGATATGACAGTACTTCCAGTGAGAACGTTTCTTTACATAACTCTGAAATGTACAGCCTGCGTGCAGCTTCAGAAGAACACTTATTACTATGGTTCAAATGGCTCTGAGCACTATGGGACTTCACATCTTATGTCATCAGTCACCTAGAACTTAGAACTACTTAAACTTAACTGACCTAAGGACAACACACACATCCATGCCCGAGGCAGGATTCGAACCTGCGACCGTAGCTGTCCCGCGGTTCCGGACTGCAGCGCCTAGAACCGCACGGCCACTGCGGACGGCGAACACTTATTACTCCCCCTCTCTACGTCACTAAAGACGCACCTGTCAACAACACACTTCTCTGTAGGAAACTTGCATTTGCCAAATGTAGATGACTGATTTCAGTTAGTTTCCTTACGCCCCCCACGAGATCATCACTTCGAACTCAGTCCAATATACAAACTTCCTGGCTGAAGCTCATCCAGCCAGCGACGATGTGTTTCGACAAACATGGTTCTGATGACATGAAAATATCAGAACATTTTGTTGTCCAACTGATATGTCATTTTGAAAATGTCTCCAATGTAGAGTCTACTGCCAGCAAACCAACTCCTCTGTCATGTGGAAACTGGAAATTTGTAGTAAGATCTCATGGGACCAAACTGCTGAGGTCATCGGTCCCGAAGCTTGCACACTACTTAATCTAAATTAAACTAACGTACGCTAAGGACAGCACACACACCCATGCCCGAGGGAGGACTCGAACCTCCGACGGGAGAAGCCGTGCGAACCGTGACAGGACGCCTTAAACCGCGCGGTTACTCTGCGCTTTTTCATGTGGTCAAACTACATAATATGTGGCATCCCTCTTTCTTGCAGCACCATTGGAGTCCATCTCGAAACAAGTATCATTTCCGCAGAACATTTACTACAAATTCTTTTTGTTCCAAGCAGTACCCGTTTGAAACACCACTCCTCTATATCACCCTGCAAATTAAATTGAATCCATATGAGTAGCGGACAGTCACGAAAACTCCTAAAAATATGCCCACAAATAAAGACTACACCAAAAAATACGAAAAATATCTAACAAGCCCTAAAACCCACAATAACCAAGTCAGCATACGTAATTATCAACCCTTCCGCGTAGAAATAAATGAAACAAAACTCTAATAAATTACCCAAAAAAAGAAATTACGTTGAGCGAATACTCACTGATTATATGACAATCTAAAAAGTTTTCGCTAGTATGAAACGTAATTGAACAGTGATAATTACACACAATATAAGATATAAATTCCTAAGAGACTAACAAAATATCAGCTAATTTTATTTGAGAGACGACATCCTCACTGATTATCAACATCTCTGTCAACGTGACACAAGTAAAATGTTAGCTAAGTAAATATAACTTCATTTACGAAACGAAAGAAATGAAGAACATTAATGTCTTTGACTATCTCCATCTGACTCATGATTAGCTGTCTGTTCGCACCGTTACCAACAACTACACCTCAAGAAAAATTCGTCGACTTTAATTTAACTTCGAAATGGTGCGGCTGTATCGACGAGAATAGCTAAAAACCGGTCCTGCAGTATATTACTGCTTATCCTAATCTAATTTGCATTCAGGAAAAAGTGCTAAAAATATCATGAATTTAATACTGGCGTTATTTTTGATCGACAAGTTCGTCTTTGTGCAACGTTGTTGTCTCGTCCACGAAATTCACATTAAGAATGGACAAATAGAGTTTCCTATAGAACAAAACTGACACATATACGATACTTACCTCCTCCGGTGAACCAATACACGTGTTTCTCTTTCGCGGGTACTTGCTAATGAGCCTTATCGCTATCTGTTGCAGATCATTCGAGAATATAGTCGCCTTCAGTTTCTTCAACGTCGGTGTGTGTTTCAGTCGTTTCAATGAATATGACTCCATTGTTAAGTTAAATCTTAGTTGCCTGTGACTGGTTGTATTATAGAAGCCTGTGAGTTCATTACTAGGAAAAGAGACATACGGACGAGTGGAAGGCAACTTTTAGTGCAGACTGCTCGAATGATTTGTGTAACAACCCCGCCTATGACGGTTACTGGCAAACTAACAACACAAGAATAAGGCCACAAGCTCTTTCTTAATCACAAGGGAAGTTCTGTGTCGCAGCCAGACACGATGTAGACAGGTGACTTCGCAAATCACTCACAGTGTGGAACACCAAGCCGACGCTATGTCGATGAACACTACAAGGTGAACGCTAAGGCTGCAAAGTGAGCTCAAATCAGTTGCGATGAACAGAGCCAGAATCGTCTAAGCAGCAACACGCACAGGTCAGAGAACCGAGATGACAGATGTGCTCGGAAACCAGCGAAACGTAGGCTACAATGGTGAGATGGCAACTGCCGATCCACAAGCCATATGGGCAACAGAAGCTCTACTGCGTAGTAGATGATCACAGAAATGAGATGATGTGTGCACAGTGTTAGTATTGGTGTAGTGTTGGTCTCTTTGGTCTCTTATGAGGTGAATTTGTTCGTTCTTGTCCTAGTGAATTTATGAGATAGTAGGGCCAAATAAATTTTATTTTCGTATTGATTCTGATGGATATCATGTGACTGACTTGGTTTATTGACGGTTGATGATGATGACGTTTGGTTTGTGGGGCGCTCAACAGCACCCGTACAGTTCCAATTTTTACGTAGTCCAATGTTTTTCGTCGGTCCAATCGAGTCACTGTCACGAATGATGATTCGTAATGTAAATAATGGAAGTGTGGCAATTAAATGAAATGTTGATACAATGTAAATAATTATATTTCAGACGGTTTGTTTTCTTGTAAATCTTGAATTACAGCCTTTTGTTTTAAACGCAAATCAAAACAAGAGAGTTATGCTGGTGACGTAAGTAAGCTGTTGTGAATCGGAGCCAAATTGCTCTTACGTGGAAGCGGTTATAACTTTATTTACAGAGAGAAGCGCAGTAGGTAAAGTGAAAAGCCTTGCACAACGGTAATCAAATTTTGTCGGTTGGTCAGTTGGTGTAACATTGTAACATTTTTACTGTATGATTAGGACAGAGAGAGAGAGAGAGAGAGAGAGAGAGAGAGAGAGAGAGAGAGAGAGAGAGTACTAGGTGAATGATTGTAATTAGACTTATTCACTGACTCTTTCGTATACAGGTAATAGCTCCAGCCTCCGAGCGGATAGCGTGGGAGGAGCAACGACGCATTTTCAGAGAATCGGAAATTGTGTGTGTGTGAGTGTGAGTGTGAGTGTGTGCGTGAGTGTGCGTGTGTATGTGTTTTTCAGGCAGTGTGGTGATCGACGAAGCGTAATGTAAAGAGTAGAATGGTTCGATATTCATGTCGGGAACGAGCCGATATGGTGCTTGTATAGGGCGAAGCAGATGGAAACGATTGGGAGACAGCACGGCTACACCAAAACAAGTACTTTCACAGACACCAACCACATCACACAACATTTCAAGCCCTTTTTGGTGGTTTGTGTGATCATGGGTCCTTTCAGACAGACGAACGCGCAGGGAGGCGGCAGACTGCGCGTGCTCCAGATCTGGAGGACGAGGCTCTAAAAGATGCTGAGACGAACCCTAGTACAAGCTCCAGGCAAATGGCCAGTTAACATGGTGTAAGCCAAAGTACGATTATGTGTATCCTGCATGACAACCGCTACTATCCCTGTCACCTGCAACGAGAGCAAGGATTATCAGCAGCGCACTTCCCTCTACGGGAAGGATTTTGTCGATGGTTTTTGCACCAGACTGTCATAATTATGGGATTTCTGTCGTCAGTCCTCCTTACCGACGAAGCAACCTTCACCAGAACTGACATCACCAATCTGCATAATCATTATCTGTGGGTTACAGACAATTCCCAGGGAATGGTTGAGGCGTTTCATCAGGATCGCTTCGGCATCAATGAATGGGCAGGGTTTCTGGCGATCGCATACTTGGACCGGTTATTATTCCACAACACCTAGACGGAGGAATGCGCCTAAACTTGCTGCGGAATGCTCTGCCTGGGCTGCTTGAGAATGTGCTTTTGGCGACACGACAGGTTGTGTGGTTTCTGCATGACGGAACACCACCCTACTTCCGCCTTACAGTTACCCGACGCGTCAACAACATCTTCCCCAGATGTTGAATAGGACAGGGAGGCCCTATAGTATGGCCTGTTATATCACCGCACTTAAGCCCCCCGGATTTTACCTCTGAGGGCATCTGAAAGCGTTGTGTATGGTGAACCTGTTCCTGATGTGCGAACCCTTCAATACTGTGTCCACGACGCCTGTGACGCTATTCGGAGAGAGGCCGAGTCGTGCAAAAGATTACGGCAATCAATGATGCAACGTGTGTACGCGTGCATTGCATCCCATGGAAGCCACTTTGATCTCTGTTGTCACTTGATGCGTGACGACTTGTCGTTTCACACATACCGTCCATTTCCGGACACATGTTCACAGTACCTTTTTCCCTTCATTTCCAGTCAGGAATCTGTCCCCGCAGTTTGTTGGTTTTATTAATCCAGTGTCAAGAGTGTGCCGAGAATGCAAATGAAAGGCATTTCCTTTCACCACCGACAACGCAGTAGCCGACGGCCTTCACTTAACGACCGAGTGCAGTGGCGTTCGAGTAGAGGTGTCAGTGCTAACAGACAAGCAACACTAAGTGAAATAACAGCAGAAAACAATGTGGGACGTACGACGAACGTATCCGTTAGGAGAGTGCGGCGAAATTCAGCGTTAATGGGCTATGACAGCAGACGACCGGCAGGAGTACTTTTGCTAGCCGCACTATTTCGACTGGAGCGCCTCTCCTAGGCTAGTGACAATATCGGTTGGATCCCAGACGACTGCAAAACCGTGGCTGGTCAGACGAGTCTCCATTTCAGTTGGTAACAGCTGATGGTAGGGTTCGAGTGTGACGCAGACCGCAGGAAGTAGCGTGCAAGCTGGTGATGGTCCCATAATGGTGTGGACTGTGTTTACGTGGAACGTACTGAGTGCTCTGATGTGACTGAACCGATTACGTTCGGATACTTGGAGACCATTTGCAGCTACTCATGGACTTCGTGTTCGAAACAACAATGGAATTTTTATGGATGACAGTACACCATGTCCACGGGACTCAATGGTTGCTGATTGGTGTGAAGAACATTCACGACAATTGGAGCAAATGATTTAGCCACCCATTTCGTCCGACACCAATCCCATCGAAGATTTATGGGACACAAACGAGTGGTCAGTTTGTGCACAAAATCTTGCACGGGCAAGACTTTCGCAATTATGGACGGTTATAAAGTCAGCATGGCTCAGCATTTCTGCTGTGTGCTTCCAACGACTTGTTGAGTGCCTGCTACGTGGACCTGCTGTACTGCGCCGGGCAAAATGAGGTCCGACACGACATTCAAGACTTTTTTCACCTCAGTATATGCAGTGAAATCCATGTGATAACTTACTCTGCTGTTACGTTACAACACAAAACCCTCTTTACATAGCTCTATTACAAGCCTTGGTTCGACAACCGAAATACACTACTGGCCACTAAAATTGCTACACCAAGAAGAAATGCAGATGACAAACGGGTATTCATTGGACAAATATATTATACTAGAACTGACATGTGATTACATTTTCACGCAGTTTGGGTGCATAGATCCTGAGAAATCAGTACCTAGAACAACCACCTCTGACCGTAATAACGACCTTGATACGCCTGGGCATTGAGTCAAACAGAGCTTGGATGGCGTGTACAAGTACAGTTGCCCATGTAGCTTCAACACTATACCACAGTCCATCAAGAGCAGTGACTGGCGTATTGTGACGAGCCAGTTGCTCGGCCACGTTTGACCAGACGTTTTCAATTGGTGAGAGATCTGAAGAATGTGCTGGCCAGGGCAGCAGTCGAACATTTTCTGTATCCAGGAAGGCCCGATCAGGACCTGCAACATGCGGTCGTGCATTATCCTGCTGAAATGTAGGGTTTCGCAGGGATCGAATGAAGGGTAGAGCCACGGGTCGTAACACATCTGAAATGTAACGTCCACTGTTCAGTGTGCCGTCATTGCGTACAAGAGGTGACTGAGACGTGTAACCAATGGCACCCCATACCATCACGCCGGGTGATACGCCAGTATTGCGATGACGAATACACGCTTCCAATGTGCGTTCACTGCGATGTCGCCAAACACTGATGCGACCATCATGATGCTGTAAACAGAACCTGGATTCATCCGAAAAAATGTTTTGCCATTCGTGCACCCAGGTTCGTCGTTGAGTACACCATCGCAGGCGCTCCTGTATGTGATGCAGCGTCAAGGGTAACCGCAGCCATGGTCTCCGAGCTGATAGTCCATACTGCTGCAAACGTTGTCGAACTATTCGTGCAGATGGCTGTTGTCTTTCAAACGTCCCCATCTGTTGGCTAATGGATCGAGACGTGACTGCACGATGCATTACAGCCATGCGGATAAGATGCCTATCATCTCCACTGCTAGTGATACGAGGCCGTCGCTATTCAGCACGGCGTTTCGTATTACCCTCCCGAATCAACCGATTCCATATTGTGCTAACAGTGATTGGATCTCGACCAACGCGAGCAGCAATGTGGCGAAACCGATAAACCGGATTCGCGATAGGCTACAATCCGACCTTTATCAAAGTCGGAAACGTGATGATACTCATTTCTCCTCTTTACACGAAGCATCACAAGAACGTTTCACCAGGCAACGCCGGTCAACTGCTGTTTGTGTATGAGAAATCGGTTGGAAACTTTCCTCATGTCAGCAAGTTGTAGGTGTCGCCACCGGCGCCAACCTTGTGTGAATGCTCTGAAAAGCTAATGATTTGCATATCACAGCATCTTCTTCCTGTCGGTTAAATTTAGCGTCTGTAGCACGTCATCTTCGTGGTGTAGCAATTTTAATGGCCAGTAGTGTACTTCCTTCGCCTCGGGGTCGAAGTCCAATGGGCGCGGTCATTCTGTGCAGTGTCAGGCTTGGCTCGCAGGTGGCCACTGCGGAAAGAGGAAAAATGTAATCAATGACAGGTGAAAGGGATGTTTATTTCTTTTATCCGTTTTGTAGACAAGAGTTACCGATGTAGTTTCGTGTGAGAACAATTACTGTTCACGGGCAAGATGCGGAATCCGGACGATACACATCGCGTGTAGCAACGATTTGCAAAGGAGTTTCGGTGGGACCTGGAGGAGACAGTGACACAGCCGGGAGACGCGGCTTCCCGGGCGCTGCACTGTGGCTCCTGGCCTCCTCTGACCTGGGCTCTGCGCCCAGCTGGGAGGCGGACACGGTGAGCCTCCGTGTATCCCGTCCGCCGTAATTGAATTATGGGCCGTCCACCACCCCGGCTCCTGCTGCCGCGGCTCTAATTAAAGCTTCTCCTCCACCGCCTTCCCGCCTGCCCTCCAGCCCAGATATTAAATTTCTGTTCTTGCGAACTTTAAGAAGGCTGTGATGGAGGGTCGCACTCGTTTCTCACAACTTGTAGCGACTTTCAGTCTACACTATTTCATACGTCTGAACACGGAATAACAACCGTGATATCGGTAACTAGCTTAGTGCACGCTGTTTCGCTAGCGCGTGGTTTAAAAAATAAAAAAATAAAAAAAACAACAAAAAATTCCAATGTGTGTGAAATCTTATGGGGCTTAACTGCTAAAGGTCATCAGTCCCTAAGCTTACACATTGCTTAACCTAAATTATCCTAAGGACAAACACACACACCCATACCCGAGGGAGGACTCGAACCTCCGCCGGGACCAGCCGCACAGTCCATGACTGCAGCGCCGAAGACCTCTCGGCTAATCCCGCGCGGCTCGCATATGTTATGCACGGATTTCTTGGTTTCTCTTCAACCAAATCATTAGTTGTTCACAAATTGCAACAGCTTCTACATTTTTCACGCTAATTAAGGCCGTAAAAGCATGGTCTTTTCGGAACGTAATTCTGACCAAAAAGCGATTCTGGTAGCTGGATTCGGAGGTCTTTTGTTACTGCCTCTTGACTTCTTCTGGTGATATTTCCTTAGAAGCTTTCACCCCCAATACATGTCTCTTCAGAAGCCATATTTCATAGATTTAGCTTTAAAAATGTTTTAATGTAACGAAATATTTTCAAAAACACTGAGATACGTATTTTTTGTTTATGAGAGGGCAAATGAAAATTTTCTTAGATTTAGTTTTAAAAGTGCTCTCCTAATTAAATATTATCATTAAAAGTTTCATCCCCTTAGCGGTTGAATTTCCAAAAGCGCGGAAACAAGATTTTTTTTTTTTAAGTTTGTAAACGAGAAGTCAAATACCAACTGTCGTTCATGTTGCTTTAAAAATACTTAGGAGTACTTTAATAATAATTACATATTTTCAAAACAATACTTTCAGCCGTCATTTTATCCACTTAGTGGTTGAATTTTCAAAAGCGTTGGAATACGTATTTCTTTATTTACGACCGAGAAACCAAATACCGCCGGCCAGAGTGGCCGAGCGGTTCTAGGCGCTACAGTCTGAAACCGCGCGATCGCTACGGTCGCAGGTTCGAATCCTGCCTAGAGCATGGATGTTTGTGATGTTCTTAGATTAGTTAGGTTTAAGTAGTTCTAAGTTCTAGGGGACTGATGACCTCAGAAGTTCAGTCCCATACTGCTCAGAGCCATTTTTGAAACCAAATACCAATTTTAGTAGTTCTACCTTCAAAATTGCCTTAATTGTTACGGCGTAAAGTCAAGCGCCGGCACGTCAGTCAGGAACGATACAGAAGAGAAGGCTGTGAGAAGGCGTCAGCCAGTCGCACGCTGACCGACCTCCACTTCCAGGACGACAACGCGACAGCAGCGGCCCCTACGTGCAGAGAACATAAGCGCCGCCTCCGAGTGGTGGAGGCCCAGTTCAACAGCAGCCTCAATGTTACGCACTTGGATAGTAGCGTCAACGTTAGCAAATCCGTTAGGAATCTCTTACGTAGCACAGACTTGTATTTGTTGATTATTTTGTATGTCGCTCTCTGCTAGCGACACATCTTTCAAAGTTAAGTATTGTAATTTTCTTATTATAATGAAACTCATTAATACGAGTTGTTTGATTGTTTGTCTAGTGAACCGAGCAGGCAGGATTTGTAGACACAACATTAATACCGACGTATTTTCAAAAAACGATTCATCGCCTATTACATCCCCTTAGAGATGGAATTTAGAAAAATCGCGTATTTTCTTTACCTTCGCATTATACATCGTAAATTTATCACATTGTCTGAGTTGAACGACGATCCATGACCTCACGCAAGTAAGAGAAAATTCAGAGAATAGTATCCCTTTACCAGACGTTGCTTTAAAATATTGAGAAGATAAATATTTTAATTGAGTTAAAATTTGCAGGCTGAGAGGCGGTGGCCGAACTACAACACTACTCACCCACGTTTCGTCTTCGTTCGCGAAAGGCTACTTCTGAGATAAGTCAGCTGCTGAATCTACATCTATATCTTCATCCACATCTACATGGATACTCTGCAAATCACATTTAAGTGCCTGGCACAAGGTTCATCGAACCACCATCACAATTCTCTATGATTCCAATCTCGTATAGCGAGCGGAAAGAATGAACACCTATATCTTTCCGTACGAGCTCTGATTTCCCATATTTTATCGTGGTGAGCGTTCCGCCCTATGTAGGTCAGCGTCAACAAAATATTTTCGCATTCGGAGGAGAAAGGTGGTGATTGGAATTTAGTGAGAAGACTCCGTCGCAACGAAAAACGCCTTTCTTTTAATGATGTCCAGCCCAAATCCTACATCATTTCTGCCACACTCTCTCCCATATTTCGCGATAGTACAAAACTTTTGGATCCTTTTCGATGTACTCCGTCAGTCCTACCTGGTAAGGATATGCGCATTAAGATCTATACGCAGGGCACTGCAGCTTGTTATGTGATGCCGACCGCGTGGTTATATCTGGATCTAGAGAAGGTCTTCGGTTAAAAGTTGTGTAATATAATTTAACTCGCCCTTATATTTTTCTAAAACCATTAAGACGTTTATACTTGTACGTTTGTATCGCCTCGCTAAACAAGTACCCACCATGAGGTCTTAGGAACTGGAGACCTAGAAACGACGGAGAGGCTTCGTCCCCGCCGTAGCCCACAGTGGTTCACAACCCCACAACAGGATACAGCAGTCCACTCACTCCACCGCCGCCCCACACTGAACCCAGGGTTACTGTGCGGTTATGCTGCCAGTGGACCCCCTCCCCCCCTGGTCTCCCCCCTCACGACCCGGGAACGTCTCGTCTCATACCAGACGACTGCACCCCAAATGTTTGCGTGGTAGAGTAATTATGGCGTACACGTATGTGGAGACAGAGTTTGCGCAGCAATCGCCGACATAGTGTAACTGTGGCAGAATAAAGGGGAACCAGCCCGCATTCGCCGGGGCAGATGGGAAACCTGCTTAAAAACCATCCAAACGTTGGCTAGCACACCGGTCCTTGACACTAATCCGCCGGGCGGATTCGTGCAGGAGACCGGCTCGCCTTCCCGCTCGGGAAGCAGTGCGTTAGACAGCGCGGCTAGCCGGCCGGGCTGGCCTTAGCTAAAACACTAGCGCGCTGAGACGCTGCGTCATGTCAGTATTAAGCTGGGGGAGTGAGAGGAACCTCCTACAAGCCACACCGCAGCCGGTCGCCGGGCGGTCGCGACTAACGTAAGCTACACTGCTGGCCACTAAAACAGCAACTCTACAAACTACAACAAATAATTTTCCTTGCTGTGCGAATGCAGTATATAGGAAAGAATACCTGATTAACGTTTTAGAGCATTTGAGGATATACAGCATGCAAAATTTACTACACAGAGCTGCGATCTTTGGCAGTGACAACAGTCCTGACATGATTGAGCATCCCTCGAATGAGTTTGCATGACAGACGCCAGAGTTCACCAGCCATTGTGGCTGACAACTAGTGAAATATGAGTGTCTCGGCAATCTGTGACGAACTGTTTTAAACGGGTGAGATATCTATGGAACGTGCTAGCCAGGGCAACAGTCGAACATTGTACATATGAAGGTGCGTCGAGACGCCATGGGTGGCATGCAATTTTGCGCTGCCGTGTTGAAAGATAGCGTCAAAGAGACCAAAAAGATAGGGCGCAGTGACCAGTCTTATTCCTGCAAAAACGTAACGCCTACCGTCAGGGTGACCGGCTATGCGAACTAGAGCTGATCCTGTTGTGCACTTAATGGCGCCCTATACTATCACTCGAGGTGCTAAGCCCGTATGACGATCTACATCTACATGGATACTCTGAAAATCACATTTAAGTGCCTGGCAGAGGGTTCAACGAACCACTTTGGCACAAGAATTCTCTATTATTCCAGTTCGGACAGCGCGTGGAAAAAACGAACACCTACATCTCTCGGTGCGAGCTCTGTTATTTTATTATAGTAATCGTTTCTCCCTATGTAGGTCGGCCTCAACAAAATATTATTGCATTCGGAGGAGAAAACTGGAGATTGAAATTTTGTGAGAAGATCCCGCCAGAACGAAAAACGCCTTCGTTTTAATGATGTCCATCCCAAATCCTGTTTCATTTCAGTGACACTCTCTCCCCTATTTCGCGATAATACAAAACGTGCTGCCCTTCTTTGAACTTTTTCAATGTTCTCCGTCAATCCTATTTTGTGTGGATCCCACATCGCGCAGCGGTATTGTAAAAGAGGACGGATAACCGTAGTGTAGGTAGTCTCTTTAGCAGATCTGTTATCGTTTCTAAGTGTCCTGCCAATAAAACGCAGTCCTCGGTTAGGCTTCCCCACAACGCTTTCTATTTGTTCTTTCCAGTTTAATTTGTTCGTAATTGTAATTTCAAGGTATTTAGTTGAATTTACGGCCTTTAGATTTGAGTGATTTATCGCGTAACCGAAGTTTAACGGATTCATTTTATCACTCATGTGGATTACCTCATGCTTTTCGTTATTTTGGGTCAGTTGCCAATTTTGTATCATACAGATCTCTTTTCTAAATCGTTTTCCAATTTTTTTGATCTTCTGCGAACTTTATTACTGGATAAACGACAGAGAGAATGCCTTCTGTTTGCACTTTTGTAATGAAGTACCACTGGGCTGTGCCCGTCTGACTTCTAGGAATGCGCTAGAGGGTTCATGAAGTTGGTGGTTTGGTTTGTGTGCGTGTTTTTTTGAGTAAATGTTTGTTCTGGGTGTGTGTTTGTGTGTTTGTGTGTTATCTGCAAACCACTTGAGACGACTGCTATCTTCTAAATCTTTTATGAGGAACAGCAGAAGGCCTATAACACGACCTTGTGGAACGATAGAAATCGCTTCTGTTTTCCTCGATGACTTTCCGTCAGTTACTACGAACTGTGACCTCTCTGACAGGGCCGGCAAGTGTGGCCACGCGGTTAAAGGCGCTTCAGTCTGGAACCGCGCGACCGCTACGGTCGCAGGTTCGAATCCTGCCTCGGGCATGGATGTGTGTGATGTCCTTAGGTTAGTTAGGTTTAAGTAGTTCTAATTTCTAGGGGACTGATGACCTCAGATGTTAAGTCCCATAGTGCTCAGAGCCATTTGAACTATTTTTGATGTACCTTTCCTCTTGGGTGCTAGTCGTATGAAACCTTTAAAATCCTGCATGACGTTCCGTGTGGCCCCTCTGGATCTTCCCAGTCCATATTCACACGATGCTCTTGGGATTACGACCAACGCAAACAGCAATGCCACCCAGAACAATCGTTCTCTCAATAGGCCACGATTGTGCAGCAGTCGAATTCCAACTTGTGGTTGTAGCCGTTTTAATCTCCTTAGACAAGGAAAATCATGATTTTTGTAGTTTCAACACTGCAGCACAGTCAGCAATCGTGATAATCTAATATATAAGAAACTGTCAGCCTCGATTGCGGTAATGAAACCAACGTTTGCCTAGGTTTCAGCCCAAATAATTGAGCCTTCTTCAGAAGATATACCTGAATCGATAATTTGTCTAAGAGCCTATTCAGGCTGTTATAGTTTTATTTCTAGACCATTCCCTCTTAGACAAATTATAGATTCAGGTATATCTTCTGAAGAAGGTTCAATTATTTGGGCTGAAACCTAGGTAAACGTTGGTTTCATTACCGCAATCGAGCCTGACACTTCCTTATACAGGGTGTTACAAAAAGGTACGGCCAAACTTTCAGGAAACATTCCTCACACACAAAGAAAGAAGATATGTTATGTGGACATGTGTCCGGAAACGCTTACTTTCCATGTTAGAGCTCATTTTATTACTTCTCTTCAAATCACATTAATCATGGAATGGAAACACATAGCAAGAGAACATACCAGCGTGACTTCAAACACTTTGTTACAGGAAATGTTCAAAATGTCCTCCGTTAGCAAGGATACATGCATCCACCCTCCGTCGCATGGAATCCCTGATGCACTGATGCAGCCCTGGAGAATGGTGTATTGCATCACAGCCGTCCACAATACGAGCACGAAGAGTCTCTACATTTGGTACCGGGGTTGCGTAGACAAGAGCTTTCAAATGCCCCCATAAATGAAAGTCAAGAGGGTTGAGGTCAGGAGAGCGTGGAGGCCATGGAATTGGTCCGCCTCTACCAATCCATCGGTCACCGATTCTGTTGTTGAGAAGCGCGCGAACACTTCGACTGAAATGTGCAGGAGCTCCATCGTGCATGAACCACATGCTGTGTCGTACTTGTAAAGGCACGTGTTCTAGCAGCACAGGTAGAGTATCCCGTATGAAATCATGGCGGTGAATCGAGGAAGTACACTACATACTGACGAAACTAAAATGAGCTCTAACATGGAAATTAAGAGTTTCCGAACACATGTCCACATAACATCTTTTCTTTATTTGTGTGTGAGGAATGTTTCCTGAAAGTTTGGCCGTACCTTTTTGTAACACCTTGCGTACTGGAATGAGATTTTCACCCTGCAGCGGAGTGTGCGCTGATATGAAACTTCCTGGCAGATTAAAACTGTGTGCCCGACCGAGACTCGAACTCGGGACCTTTGCCTTTCGCGGGCAAGTGCTCTACCAGAATTTTCATTCTGGAAACATCCCCCAGGCTGTGGCTAAGTCATGTCTCCACAGTATCCTTTCTTTCAGGAGTGCTAGTTCTGCAAGTTTCGCAGGAGAGCTTCTGTAAAGTTTGGAAGGTAAGAGACGAGATACTGGCAGAAGTAAAGCTGTGAGTACCGGGCGTGAGTCGTACTTTGGCAGCTCAGATGGTAGAGCACTTGCCCGCGAAAGGCAAAGGTCCCGAGTTCGAGTCTCGGTCGGGCACACAGTTTTAATCTGCCAGGAAGTTTCACCCTGTATACTGAAAATCACGATGTCCTCTGGAACAACTGAACTTCAAATGCCATTCCTGAGTGAGAAATCCTTTACGAAATCTTTCTCAACGCTGAGGTGACAAAAGATACTTTAGTCGTACGTCTCACATCGATTTCTGCGGTTATTTCACGCAGTGTCTGTTTGCACTGGCAACTCTGTGTAAACGCCGCTGCTCACGTCTTGAAGTGAAGGCTGTCGGCCACTGCGTTGTCTGTGTCTCGAGTTAAGGCCTGAAGTTTGATATTCTCGGTACACTCTTGTCACTGTGGATCTCGGCATCTTGTATTCCCTAACGATTTCGGAAATGGAATGTCCCATGCGCCTAGCTCCAACTACTGTTCCGCGTTCAAAGTCTGTTAATTGCCGCCGTGCGGCCCTAACGACGTCTGAAACCTTTCCACCTGAACCACGTGGGAACAAATGACAGCTCCACCAACGCACCGCCCTTTTATGCCTTTTGTACCCGATACTACCGCCATCTGTATATGTGCATATCGCTATCCCATTACATTGTCACCTCAGTGTATAGAAAGATTGCAAGCGTTGTCACTCCTATATCCTTCTTGCAGTTATGCCGAAACGCTAAGAATTTGTATAACCACGCACTGTATGTCAATTTGGAGTTTGTTGTACGTGCCGCTTTGATGGTATTGCAGTTCTACTGGGCAGCAGTGTATTTCATGTTTTCGGTACGACGTTTACCTTGTTGTCTACGAGTGTTCGTTTGCGTTTTATTAGCGTCGTCTTCCTTATGTTTGTGCGGAGAGCTCTCGGTGACAACAGGCGGGTGGTGATGAAGTTGCATCGTTCCATTAATTGATCCTGCAGCCGCCACGACGCCGGTACACAGTTCCCGTGACAAAAAGCGTATTCTCCGGTTACGGCCGCGGAGCGCCAATTTCCCTGGGCGGCAAGAGGAGTGTAATGGGTGTCGTTTGTCGCGGGGTCTCCAGGCGGGAGTCGCGTGCGCGGGTAATAACAGCCGCCGGGAGTGGCTAGAATAGAGGGCGGGAGGGTACAGAGGCCGGATAGGGTTTCTCGCCGCTTCTCCGCCAACACCGCCAGCCGCCCTTCGGCGCCCTCCTGAGGAGAGGAGAGGAGAGGAGAGGAGAGGTGGGGAGAGGAGAGAGGCAGGTGCCTTCTTGTCTGGCTGCTGGTACCACTCCAGGTAGCCTACTGCGGGTTTGTGAGGAGGATAGGCTGACGCTCCAGCCTCACTTCCAGCACAACTCTGCTCGGTGGGAAGCAAACCAGGAAAAGTGTTCCTGGAGCCACAATGTAGAACTTCTGGACGTGTGGGGGGGCCCCATGGTCCTGCTGGAATTACCCAAGTTGTCTCCATAGAAATTGGCGTACATTGCTGCCTGAGTGCCTTAAGTGGTTCAACAATGCTGTAAAACTGCCAATATGCTTGGAAGTGCCAAAGGAACTGGTATAGGCATGCGTATTATAATACCGAGATTCACTATGTGATCAAAAGTATCCGGACACCCCCAAAAACATACGATTTTCATATTAGCTGCATTATGCTGCTACCTACTGCCAGGAACTCCATATCAGCAACATCATTAGTCATTAGACATCGTGAGAGAGCAGAATGGGGCGCTCCTCGGAACTCACGGACTTTGAACGTGGTCAGGTGATTGGGTGTCAGTTGTGACATACGTCTGTACACTCGATTTCCACACTCCTAAACATCCCTAGGTCCACTGTTTCCGATGTGATAGTGGAGCGGAAACGTGAAGGGACACGTACAGCACAAAAGCGTACAGGCCGACCTCGTCTGTTGACTGACAGATATTGCCGACAGTTGAAGAGAGTCGTAATGTGTGATAGGCAGACATCTATCCAGATCATCACACAGGAATTCCAAACTGCATCGGGATCCACTGCAAGTACTATGATAGTTACTTAAAACTTGGATTTCATCGTCGAGCAGCTGCTCATAAGCCACATATCACGCCGTAAATGCCAAACGACACCTCGCTTGGTGTAAGGAGCGTAAACACTGGACGCCTGAACAATGGAAAAACATTGTGTGGAGTGTCGAATCACGGTACACAATGTGGCGATCAGATGGCAGGGTATGGGTATGGCGAATGCCCGGTGAACGTCATCTGCCAGCGTGTGTAGTGCCAACAATAAAATTGGAGGCGGTGGTGTTATGGTGTGGTCGTGTTTTTCATGAAGGGGGCTTGTTGTTTTGCGTGACACTATCACAGCACAGGCTTACATTGTTGATTTAAGCTCCTTCTTGCTTCCCACTGTTGAAGAGCAATCTCGGAATGGCGACTGTATCTTTCAAAACGATCGAGCACCTGTTTATAATGCACGGCCTGTAGCGTAGTGATTGCACGACAATAACATCCCTGTAATGGCTTGGCCTGCACAACGTCCTGACAAGAATCCTGTAGAAAACCTTTGGGATGTTTTGGAACGTCGACTTCGTGCCCGGCCCCACCGACCGACATCGATACCTCATCGATACCTCTCCTCAATGCAGCAATCCGTCAACAATGGATGCCATTCCCCAAGAAACCTTCCAGAACCTGACTGAACGTATGCCTGCGAGAGTGTAAGCTGTCATCAAGGCTAAGGTTGAGCCAACACCATATTGAATTCTAGCATTACCGATGTAGGGCGCAACGAACTTGTAAGTCATTTTCAGCCAGGTGTCCGGATACCTTTGATCACATAGTGTATGTAAACAGGCTGAATACGGCGTTGCGGTCGGCAACGTCTATATAACACAATAAATGTCTGGCTCAGTTGTTAGATCGGTTACTGCTGCTACAATGTCAGGTTATCAAGATTTAAGTGAGTTTGAACGTGGTGTTATAGACGCCGCACGAGTGATGGGACACAGAATCTTCGAAGTAGCGATGAAGTGCGGATTTTCCCGTGCGATCATTACACGAGAGTACCAAATCTCCGACACCGCTGCAGCCGGGAAAAGATCCTGCAAGGAAGGGACCAACGACGACTGAAGAGAGTCGTTCAACATGACAGAAGTGCAACCCTTCTGCAAACTCCAGAAGATTTCAATGCTGGGACATCAACAAGTGTCAGCGTATGAACAGTTCAACGAAACATCATCGATATGGGTTCTCGGAGCCGAAGGGCCACTCTTGTGCCCGTGAAGACTGCACCACAGATAGCTTTGCGCCTGGTCTGGGACCGTCAACACCGAAATTGGACTGTTGATGACTGGAAACATGTTGTCTGGTCCGAAGAGTCTCGTTTCAAATTGTATCGAGCGGATGGACGTGTACGCGTATGGAGAAAACCTCATGAATCCATGGATCCTGCATGTCAGCAGAAGACTGTTGAAGTTGGTGGAGGCTTTGTAGTGGTCTGGGCCGTGTGCAAATTGGTGTGATATGGGACCCTGATACGTCTAGATACGAATCTGACAGGTGACACGTACGTAAGCATCCCGTCTGATCACCTGCATCCATTCATGTCCATTGTGCATTCCGACGGACTTGGGCAATTCCAGCAGGACAATGCGACACCCCACACGTCCAGAAATACTACAGAGTGGTTCCAGGGACACTCTTCTGAGTTTAAACACTTCCGCTGGCCACCAAACTCCCTAGACATGAACATTATTGAGGGTATCTGGGATGCCTTGCAAAGTACTGTTCGGTGGGGATCTCCACCCCCTCGTACTCTTACAGATTTATGGACAGCCCTGCAGGACTCATGGTGTCAGTTCCCTCCAGCACTACTTTAGACATTAGTCGAGTCCATCGCAGGTCGTGTTGCGGCACTTCTGAGGGCTCGCGGGAGCCCTACACGATATTAGGCAGGTGTTCCAATTTTTTTGGCTCTTCAGTGTATTTCTTTGAAAGAATACACCGCCATTTGACTGCCTATTCCTGCACATTTCTTGTGTAAAATCTAGATTTCTAGTTTCATGCCATTATCGAGTATAAGGCTAAAAGCAAGAATATGCAAATTGTACGACACATGATAAAAAACTGATTTAAAAAGTAATTAGATGCAAGCTGATATAACATTACTTGTAGATCATTAGCATCATTTCACTGTGTGCTGTGCAGGATGACAAATATACAGTTCAGTACATTTGCTTAATATGAAGTAAGTGGTACAAAATTAACGTCTTACTGAAATGCAGCATATTATCGTGAAAGACGTTAATTTTGTACCAGTCGTATTACGTTAAGTAAATGTGTTCAACTATGTGTTTATCATCCTGCCCGGTACGCAGCAAAAAGACGTTAATGGGCTGAAAAATAAGAGCAAATCTCGTAATTTTATATCACCTTGCATCTAATATTTAAAAAGTTCAGTTTTTTATAATGTCTCTTGCTATTTGTATATTCTTGTCTTTAGTATTGCACACGATAATAGCGTGAAAACCGAAATCTACACTGTACATAAGAAATATGCATTAACACAGAGTCACATGGCTGCGTGTCCTTTCAAAAATACTGAGCAACTGTGGCTCAGAATGAGGGCACGTATTGGTGTGTTGCCAATACTAGAAATATTGGCAAGCAATACTGATGGTCCTCATAATATTCTCAATATTGGCCGGCCGGAGTGGCCGAGCGGTTCTAGGCGCTACAGATTGGAACCGCGCGACCGCTACGGTCGCAGGTTCGAATGCTTCCTAGGGCATGGATGTGTGTGATGGCTTTAGGTTAGTTAGGTTTAAGTAGTTCTAAGTTGTAGGGGACTGATGACCTCAGAACTTAAGTCCCATAGTGCTCAGAGCCATTTGAACCATTTTTTTCTCACTATTGTCAATACATGCTGAATATATGTGGTCAATATTGATAATATTCTCCATTTAAGTAGTGTCAGAGCTCCACGAACGAGCAACACAATTGTAGTGAGCACTATTTATGTTTTCAGTTCGCCTTTGCACATATCATGCCTCACATTCAATTTTTCAGTTGTTGTTTTAACAATAAACTATTTTAATAGACCTCTGCGAGAGTAGTCATTGTGTGTACCACTATAAAACGATTAACAGAGTTTTCGCTATGACACTTTATGAATTTGAAAATATGGTATGGTTTGGTGAAATACACTCCTGGAAATGGAAAAAAGAACACACTGACACCGGTGTGTCAGACCCACCATACTTGCTCCGGACACTGCGAGAGAGCTGTACAAGCAATGATCACACGCACGGCACAGCGGACACACCAGGAACCGCGGTGTTGGCCGTCGAATGGCGCTAGCTGCGCAGCATTTGTGCACCGCCGCCGTCAGTGTCAGCCAGTTTGCCGTGGCATACGGAGCTCCATCGCAGTCTTTAACACTGGTAGCATGCCGCGACAGCGTGGACGTGAACCGTATGTGCAGTTGACGGACTTTGAGCGAGGGCGTATAGTGGGCATGCGGGAGGCCAGGTGGACGTACCGCCGAATTGCTCAACACGTGGGGCGTGAGGTCTCCACAGTACATCGATGTTGTCGCCAGTGGTCGGCGGAAGGTGCACGTGCCCGTCGACCTGGGACCGGACCGCAGCGACGCACGGATGCACGCCAAGACCGTAGGATCCTACGCAGTGCCGTAGGGGACCGCACCGCCACTTCCCAGCAAATTAGGGACACTGTTGCTCCTGGGGTATCGGCGAGGACCATTCGCAACCGTCTCCATGAAGCTAGGCTACGGTCCCGCACACCGTTAGGCCGTCTTCCGCTCACGCCCCAACATCGTGCAGCCCGCCTCCAGTGGTGTCGCGACAGGCGTGAATGGAGGGACGAATGGAGACGTGTCGTCTTCAGCGATGAGAGTCGCTTCTGCCTTGGTGCCAATGATGGTGGTATGCGTGTTTGGCGCCGTGCAGGTGAGCGCCACAATCAGGACTGCATACGACCGAGGCACACAGGCCCAACACCCGGCATCATGGTGTGGGGAGCGATCTCCTACGCTGGCCGTACACCACTGGTGATCGTCGAGGGGACACTGAATAGTGCACGGTACATCCAAACCGTCATCGAACCCATCGTTCTACCATTCCTAGACCGGCAAGGGAACTTGCTGTTCCAACAGGACAATGCACGTCCGCATGTATCCCGTGCCACCCAACGTGCTCTAGAAGGTGTAAGTCAACTACCCTGGCCAGCAAGATCTCCGGATCTGTCTCCCATTGAGCATGTTTGGGACTGGATGAAGCGTCGTCTCACGTGGTCTGCACGTCCAGCACGAACACTGGTCCAACTGAGGCGCCAGGTGGAAATGGCATGGCAAGCCGTTCCACAGGACTACATCCAACATCTCTACGATCGTCTCCATGGGAGAATAGCAGCCTGCATTGCTGCGAAAGGTGGATATACACTGTACTAGTGCCAACATTGTGCATGCTCTGTTGCCTGTGTCTATGTGCCTGTGGTTCTGTCAGTGTGATCATGTGATGTATCTGACCCCAGGAATGTGTCAATAAAGTTTCCCCTTCCTGGGACAATGAACTCACGGTGTTCTTATTTCAATTTCCAGGAGTGTACATAGCAGTTTAGAAAAATGCTTCTACGTTCATATTCACAGGATATGTACATTAGTGTGTTCTGCAGTAATGATTAGCATTCCGGTGATCTCAGAGTAGCGTGTCCTGTTGGCTAGTAGGCAAAGGGTCCGCCATGGCTCCTGATAACTTGTTTCATGCGTGATGCCATCGACACGTATAAGGAGAGAATGGCGTCCTGTAGTATAGCCATCTACGGTGCATTCACCTGGTTCCAAAGTCCATCTGTGGTGTTTGGCATTCGGCCACAACGCTGCACCCGTCGTTTCAGCACATCCCACACATGTTCGATTGACGACAAGTCTCGTGATCTGGCGAGCCACGGCAAAATTCTGACATCCTGTGACATCAAGAAGGCACATATTCTTGCAGCAACATATGACCGTGCATCTGGGATGTTGTGCAGAAAGGGCATGGCTACGGATCGCAGGCTGTCATTCACGTAGAGTCATGTACCAAGCGTCATTTTTGGTTCTACCGACACCATAAGGCCTTAAGCTGGCGCTGTATGTCTTGTGCGAATTCAGTCGCTGCGATGCCGCTCCCCCTGTCTGCGGCGAACCAAAACGCGGCCATCATTTTCAGACAAACAGAACCTGGATTCGTCTGAAAACACTGTCTGATGCCAGTCCTCTCCCCAGTGACGTCGTTTCGTACACCATTGCAGTCTAGCTTGTTTCTGCACATTTGCCAAAGGTAGGCAGGAAAGTGGACGACGCGTACGTAACCAGTGCCATAATAAACAGGTTCAAAAATGGCTCCAAGCACTATGGGACTTAACTTCTGATGTCATCAGTCCCCTAGAACTTAGAACTACTTAAACCTAACTAACCTAAGGACATCACACACATCCATGCCCGAGGCAGGATTTGAACCTGCGACCGTAGCGGTCGCGCGGTTCAAGACTGTAGCGCCTAGAACCGCTCGTCCACCCCGGCCGGCTAATAAACAGAGATGGACTGTCACCCCAGATAGTGTACCACGTTTGACCCTATACCACTGTTGCGCCAGAGCCAAGGAGGGCGCAGATCTGTCCTGTAATGCCGTTCGGACGAGGTGTCGATCTTGTCGGTGGTGCGACCTGACCCTTTTCCTCGTTTTCTACGGCCTTCCGTGAACTAAAGGTTCCAGGAATTACTGCAACCAATCGCCGTTTTTTCTTCAATTTTTATTTATTCATGACCGGTTTCGAATCGCCTGGTGATTCATCATCAGATGATACAATTTAGTTTGGAGTATTGTGGGGGTCGTGCATTGTTTTTATTCTTGTGGCAGGTCCGGATAACATAATGTTTGCTTACCAGATTCGTTAAATACGATACTAGTATCGTATCGTTAATTACGATGCTAGTAAGCACACATTATGTTATCCAGAGCAGTGCCTGCCACAAGAATAAAAACAATGCACGGCCCCTACAATACTCCAAACTAAATTGTATCATCTGATGATGAATCGCCAGGTGATTCGAAACCGGTCATGAATAAATAAAAATTGAAGAAAAAACGGCGATTGGTTGCAGTAATTCCTGAAACCATTAACAAGACAGTTGCTGTGTTCCAAATCCAGAATGGATAAAAGTTTTCTACCGTGAAGTATTCAGCACACAGCCGTTGGACTGCCGAAACACTTCCTCCCACAGAAGCAACAATTTCCCGGATGGATGCATCACATTCTCTCATGCCCATAGTACGCTCTCTTTCAAACACACTGGTTTGATGGTACGAAAAATGGTTCAAATGGCTCTGAGCACTATGGGACTTAACTTCTAAGGTCATCAGTCCCCTAGAACTTAGAACTACTTAAACTTAACTAACCTAAGGACATTACACACATCCATGCCCGAGGCAGGATTCGAACCTGCGACCGTAGCGGTCGCGATGTTCCAGACTGTAGCGCCCCGGCCGGCGTTTGATGGTACGGTTCGCGTGCACATCTACTAGGTATCCCTCACGCCTGTTCAAGACCTTCGGTTTACGTCGACAACGACAGCCTCAGGCACATTTTACTGGTAGATGATGTCGCGCCGCGACATCGATGTTGACCTTGAACCAGTGGATCGATATGGTTCAAATGCTAATCATTCTTGCAGAACATACTAATGCACATGTCCTGTGAATATGAACGTCCTGTCTCTACTCGTACAAGCTGTCCTTTTTTTCTGAACATGAGTGTACTGAGCTTGTTCAAAGAAAGCCAGCACGAATGGTCACATGTTTGTTCCGTCTACGGGAGAACGTTATGGAAGTGCAGAAAGACTAGAACACAGAGGCAAACGATCCATCACAAACTTCAACACGCGATCGAAACTGTTAGATTTTCTCCAGCATTGTTAACACACATGGTTATTCCTCCGCACCTACCGATGGGTTTCAGGCAACCCACAACGCCTTCAAATACCACGCGCGAGATTTTCATATTCTCTCGCTCGCAACGTGCGAACTATTAGTGCTACAGAAAAATGAACGAGACCTATTTGTAGGAAATTTAATGTAGTTATATTTTGTATTAGGATACGTTTTCGTTATACGCTGTGGTTTTCGAGTTATTCAAGGAAAACGCAGAAAAGTTACGTTCAAACGCATCCCCACTGCCACACTCTATCCCCGCCAGTTACGATTTCTAGTGTGTTGTCCGTGGCACTCCTTGTCATGGACTGCACATACTGCACCCTCACTGTAGAAATATGAAGTATTTCCGCTAGAATTACGTTACAGACAAAATGTATTGATGCCATAACATATTTGTGAATCAGAGTGTTCAATATTAAAGTTTCGGCAGTATGCAAAATTTATTTTGACCACTGGAGTAAAGTGATAGTGGCTTTGGCAGTGGTCGTGAAGCGAGAAGAGTAACCATTTCTCAGTTAAAGACCACATTAAGCCACGGAGCGTGACGTCTCCTGTCAACGTGGCTGTTTACCAGCCAATCAGGCTTTTGACAACGCACCTCACAAGCGGCTTGCAATCATACTGCGTGCTTGTGATATCATCTTAGTTGTACGACTGGATTCATGATTTCCTGTTAGAGAGGTCACATTTCATAGTAAATGATAGAAAGTCGTCGAGTAAAATAAAAAGTGGTTCTTGGCGTTCCCCCAGTTAGTGTTATGTGCCTTCTGCTTTTTTTATCTATATAAGCGATCTAGAAGACAATCTGACCAACGGTCTTAGGTTGTTACCAGATGATGCTGTCGTTTATAGTCTAGTAAAGTCATCAGAAGATCAAATTGCAAAACGATTTAGAAAATATATCTGTATGGTGCGAAAAGTGGCAAGTGACCCTAAATAATGAAAAGTGCGAGGTCATCCGCATAAATTCCAAAAGGCCTCCGTTAGATTTAGTTTACACAATAAGTCACACTAATGTAAAGGCTGTCAATTCAGCTAAATACCTAGGAGCTACAATTACGAACCAATTAAGTTGGAACTATAACATGGATAACATTTTGGGGAAGAGAACCAAAGACTGTTTTATTGGCAGAACACTTAGAAAATGTAACAAATCTGTTAAAGAGACTGCCTACACAAAGCTTGTCCGACCTCTTTTGAAGTACTGCTGCGCGGTGTGGGATGCTTAACAGGTAGGACTGGTGGAGCACATCGAGAAAGTTGAAAGTGCAGCATCAGGTTTTGTATTAAGGGGAAATAGGGGACAGAGTGTCACTGTCATGATACAGCATTTGGGGTGGTTATCGTTAAAACGAAGGCGTTTCTCGTTGCTTCGGGGTCTTCACGCAAAATTTCAACCACCAGCTTTCTACTCCGAATGCGAAAATATTTTGTTGATGCTGACCTAAGATGGAGAAACTATCATCATAATAAAATAAGGGAAATCATGGCTTGTGCGGAAAGATATAGATGTTTGTTTTTTGCACGCTGTTCGAGAGTGGAATAATAGAGAATCATTGTGAAACTGGTTCGATGAACCCTCTGCCAGACACTTAAGAGTGATTTGCAGAGTATCCACGAAGATGTAGATGAACCAGGTAGGTCAGTGCAGCAAGTTCTGCATTTCATTGTAGCTCTAACCGATAATAAAGTGGATATGTCGGCGTACCAGAGAAGAGAAACAGTTTTCGATCGTAGCAACATTAGTGGATGGCGAAGTCACTGGTTCGTTTCTCGCTGCTATCTGTCTTTTTTTATTTACTTTTTTTAAAAATTTACTTAAACGGATTAGGGAGAGCAAAAGAAGCATGGTCTGTATTAAAAGGGCTTCGACAGGATACAAAAGCAAAACCAATCTCTAACTGATAACACAAAAGGAATGGGAAGAGTATTTCCAAAAATTATTAAATGAGGACAGAGAAGAATATGTAGAAGAAGGAACAGTGGAAGAAAATGAACATGAAGGTGATGAGATCCAGATTTTAGAAAGTGAAGTACTTCAGGCGTTGAGAACAGGAAAGAATGGTAAATCACCCGGACCAGGCAATATCAATCTGGAGTGTCTGAAATATGGTGGTGACAAAATTGTGAAACTGATGACATAGCTCTTTAACAAAATGATACATGGATATTCAATACCCAACGAGATGAAACTATGTTACATTAATACCATATTTAAGAAACGGAATCGCAAAATTTGTTCAAACTATCGAGGAATTTGTGTTACAAACACATTAATGAGAATTTTTGCGAAAGTAATTAAAAACAAACTGGAAAAAAATTTTAGAACCCAAGAAGAACAATGTGGTTTCACGGCTGGGAGATCATGTGTAGACCATATTTTCACATTACAACAGATTTTGGAGAAGCATAGGAAAAAATCAAAAAATATAGGATTAATTTTCATAGATCTAGAATAAGCGTATGATACTGTTCCAAGAAAATTACTTTGGAGAGCACTACATATGGCAAACATAAACCCTTCCTTGATAAAAATAATACCATGGATGTATAAAGATAACATTTGCCAAGTGAAAGTTGGTAATAAACTTTCACAGAAATTTAGAACAAGCAAAGGCCTTTTACAGGGCTGTCCCATGTCACCATCATTATTTAAAACCTATATAGATATTAGCCTTCAAACATGGTCTCGTAAATGTAATAATATGGGATTAGAAATAAGAGATGGAGTTTAGCTACATCATTTATTGTTTGCTGATGATCAAGTAGTCGTAGCACAAGATGGGGCGGATGCTAACTATATGTGTAATCAACTAGCAGTAGCGGTTATAGGCGCTACAGTCTGGAACCGCGCGACCGCTACGGTCGCAGGTTCGAATCCTGCCTCGGGCATGGATGTGTGTGATGTCCATAGCTTAGTTAGGTTTAAGTAATTCTAAGTTCTAGGGGACTGATGACCTCAGAAGTTAAGTCCCATAGTGCTCAGAGCCGTTTGAACCACTTGAACTAGCAGCAGCATACAAATCTTGGGGTTGGAAGATTAATTACCAGAAAACAGAATACTTGACAAATGATCCAGATGAGCTATACGTTGAAGGAAAGAAAATAAAAAAAAAACACTTCCTGTTATTTGGGATCCATTTTAGAAATCGAGGGAAAATCAGAGTCAGAAATCAATAAAAGAATTAGTAGCGGACGGAAGGTCATTGGGGTGCTTAACTCAGTCTTATGGAGCAGCAATGTAATAAGCAGAACTAAGAAATTAATATACGAATCTATATTAGAGAGTGTGGTTCTGTATGGAACGGAGACCTGGACAATTAACCTGAAGGACATTAAAAATTACAAGCTCTAGAGATGGACGTCTGGAGAAGATCCGAAAGACTCTCCAGGAAAGAGAAGATAAGGAACACCGAAATAATGCCGTGTTTCTTGACTTCCGCAAGGCATTCGATACGGTTCCCCACAGTCGTCTAATGAACAAAGTAAGAGCATATGGACTAACAGACCAATTGTGTGATTGGATTGAAGAGTTCCTAGATAACAGAACGCAGCATGTCATTCTCAATGGAGAGAAGTCTTCCGAAGTAAGAGTGATTTCAAGTATGCCGCAGGGAAGTGTCGTAGGACCGTTGCTATTCGCATTATATATAAATGACCTTGTGGATAACATCGGAAGTTCACTGAGGCTTATCGAGCGAGGTGGCGCAGTGGTTAGCACACTGGACTCGCATTCGGGAGGACGACGGTTCAATCCCGCGTCCGGCCATCCAGATTTAGGTTTTCCGTGATTTCCCTAAATCACTCCAGGCAAATGCCGGGATGGTTCCTTTGAAAGGGCACGGCCGACTACCTTCCCCGTCCTTCCCTAATTCGATGAGACCGATGACCTCGCTGTTTGGTCTCCTCCCACAAACAACCCAACCCCCCTCACTGAGGCTTTTTGCGGATGATGCTGTGGTATATCGAGAGGTTGTAACAATAGAAAATTGTACTGAAATGGAGGATCTGCAACGAATTGACGCATGGTGCAGGGAATGGCCATTGAATCTCAATGTAGACAAGTGTAATGTGCTGCGAATACATAGAAAGAAAGATCGTTTATCATTTAGCTACCATATTGCAGGTCAGCAACTGGAAGCAGTTAATTCCATAAATTATCTGGGAGTACGCATTAGGAGTGATTTAAAATGGAATGATCATATAAAGTTGATCGCCGGTAAAGCAGATGCCAGACTGAGATTCATTGGAAGAATCCTAAGGAAAAGCAATCCGAAAACAAAGGAAGTAGGTTACAGTACGCTTGTTCGCCCACTGCTTGAATACTGCTCAGCAGTGTGGGATCCGTACCAGTTAGGGTTGATAGAGGAGATAGAGAATTTCCAACAGAGAGCAGCGCGCTTGGTTACAGGGTCATTTGGCAATCGCGAAAGCGTTACGGAGATGATAGATAAACTCCAGTGGAAGACTCTGCAAGAGAGACGCTCAGTAGCTCGGTACGGGCTTTTGTTGAAGTTTCGATATCATACCTTCACCGAGGAGTCAAGCAGTATATTGCTCCCTCCTACGTATATCTCGCGAAGAGACCATGAGGATACAATCAGAGAGATTAGAGCCCACACAGAGGCATACCGACAATCCTCCTTTCCACGAACAATACGAGACTGGAATAGAAGGGAGAACCGATAGAGGTACTCAAAGTAACCTCCGCCACACACCGCCAGGTGGTTTGCGGAGTATGGATGTAGATGTAGATGTAGATGGAAATAAGAGAATGAATATGTGACGTAATGGATAGGAAGAAATTACAGTGGTACGGGCATGTACGACGAATGGAGGAAGCCAGAATACCAAAACTGATACTGGAGTGGGAACCGGAGGGGAGAAGAAGGAGGACGACCTGTGACCACCTGGCTCCAAAATGTACAGCACACAATGAGGAGAATGGGCGAAGAGGAAGAGCACACACAAGATCGAAACGCCTGGAGGAATACTTTGAAAATATAGTTTAAGCACGTTTATTCTTTGTATAGTACTTCCCGAGTAAATTGTTGTGTTGGAGATAAGCCTTTGTAATGAGGAAAAGTTCAAAATAATAATAATTTCCTTAAACTCAGTGTCAAATGGAAATGTTAGATAACGAGTGTTTTAGCACAGTGAACAGGCAGGCCCTCTACCTAGGACAGCCACTGTGTGCCGGGTGACCTGCGCAGCCACCCCCTGTCCCCTGTCCGCTGTCTGCTGTGCCGGCGTGGTGTGTGGCACGCGGAGCACGTCCGCCTGGTGGGACGCCGCGTCAGCAGGGGCTCCTCTCCAAATGCTGGCCGCTGGCCGCTGGCCGCACCATGACCCGATTTCCCATGGGAGTGCTAGCCGCAGCAGTGTCAGCGGGAGGGCGGAGCACGGGCTTCCCCAGAGCCGCCGCCTCGTCGGCGGTGCTTTACTGCCCCGAGGAGGCCGTCTCTAGATTAAAAACGTCACCGATACTTATATCTGGCGCTGGCAACTGTCTTCCTATGGCGTCAGTCAGTAATACGAGGAGTAGCTGTAAGACACCGTGTAGCTACATGTAAAGTGCAGATACTCACGGAGGACAACTACGAACTGTAATTATCGTATGGCAATGAAACTTGGTAGAATAATACAGATTTATGCTGGAAAAAATCGGTGCAAGTTACTGCGGATGAGTAGGAAGAACAAGCGTGTAATATTCCGATGCAGTATTACAGTACTGCCCATTAAAATTGCTACGCCACGAAGAAATGCAGGTGATAAACGGGTATTCATTGGACAAATATGCTATATTAGAAGTGACATTTGATTACAATTTCACGCGATTTGGGTGCATAAATCCTGAGAAATCAGTACCAATAACAACCACCTCTGGCCGTAATAACGGCCTTGATAAAGCTGGGCATTGAGTCAAACAGAGCTTCGATGGCGTGTACAGGTACAGATGCCGATGCAGCTACAACACGATACCACAGTTCATCAAGAGCAGTGACTGGCGTACTGTGACGAGCCAGTTGCTCGGCCACCATTGGTCAGACTTTTTCAATTGGTGAGAGACCCGGAGAATGTACTGGCCAGGCCAGCAGTCGAACATTTTCTGTATCCAGAAAGCCCCGTACGGGACCTGCAACATGCGGTCGTGCATTATACTGCTGAAATGTAGGGTTTCGCAGGGACCGAATGAAGGGTAGAGCCATGGGTCGTAACACATCTGAAATGTAACGTCCACTGTTCAAAGTGCCGTCAATGCGAACAAGAGGTGACCGACACCTGTAACCAATGACACCCCATACCATCACGCCGGGTGATACGCCAGTGTGGCGATGACGAATACACGCTTCCATTGTGCGTTAACCACGATATCGCCAAACACGGATGCGACCATCACCATGTTGTAAACGGAACCTGGATTCATCCGACAAATTGACGTTTTGCCATTCGTCCACCCAGGTACACCATGCAGGCTCTCCTGTCTGTGATGCAGCGTCAAGGGTAACCGCAGCCATGGTCTCCGAGCTGATAGTCCATGCTGCTGCAAACGTCGTCGAACTGTTCGTGCAGAGGTTGTTGACTTGCAAACGTCCCCATCTGTTGACTCAGGGATCGAGAGGTGGCTACACGATCCGCTACAGCCATGCGGATAAGATGCGTGTCATCTCGACTGCTACTGATACGAGGCCGTTGGGATCCAGCAAGGCGTTCCGAATTACCCTCCTGAACCCACCGATTCCATATTCTGCTAACAGTCACTGGATCTCGACCAACGCGAGCAGCAATGTCGCGATACCGATAAACCACAATCGAGATAGGCTACAATCCGACCTTTATCAAAGTCGGAAGCGTGATGGTACGCTTTTCTCCTCCTTACACGAGGCATCACAACGTTTCACGAGGCAACGCCGGTCAATTGCTGTTTGTGCATGAGAAGTCGGTTGGAAACTTACCTCATGTCAGCACGTTGTAGGTGTCGCCACCGGCGTCAACCTTGTGGGAATGCTCTGAAAAGCTAATCATTTGCATATCACAGCATCTTCTTCCTGTCGGTTAAATTTCGCGTGTGTAGCACGTCATATTCGTGGTGTAGCAATTTTAATTACCAGTAGTGTACTAATGTTCTGCTTGATACAGTCAAGTCGTTTAAATATCTGGGCGTAACGTTGAGAAGCCATATGAGGTGGAACGAGCATGTGAAAACTGTGGTAGGAAAACGTATGGTCTACTTTGGTTCATTAGGAGACTTTAGGGAAAGAGTGGTTTTTCTGTGAAGGATATCGCATATAGGGCGCTGGTGCGACCTATTCTTGAGTACTTGTCTAGTGTTTGGGATCCGTACCAGGTCGGATTGAGGGAGGACATCGAAGGAATTTAGAGGCGGGCTGCTGGATTTCTTACCTGTAGGTTCAAACAGCGCGTGTTACTGAGATGCTTCGGGAACTCAAATGGGAATTCCTGGACGGAAGGCGACGTTCTTTTCGAGAAACACTTTGGGAAAATTTAGAGAACCTGCATTTGAAGCTCACTGCAACACGCTTCTACTACCTCCAACATAGACTGCGCATACAGATCACGAAGATAAGACACGAGAAATTAGGTCTCATACCGAGGTATATAGGCAGTCGTTTTTACCTCGCTCTATTTGCGGGTAGAACAGGAAAGGTGATTACTAGTAGCTGTACAGGATATCATCCGCCAAGCACGGTACAGTGGTTTTCGGAGTGTCTGTATGCATGTAGATGTAGATCTGGCGCTGTACACTAGATGCATGACGGTATCACATCGACGCTGTCAACTGACAAGCCATAACATGAGTGAACAGTATAGCTTTCGAAAAGACGGACCATGCGCTGTTAGTGAAACTGTTTTATGTGAATGGTAGCAATGACAGTCCTGCATTGAGAGCGTATCGCCGCCAGATGGTCTGAGGAAAGGACCGACGTCGTAAGGAAGATAGCAAGTTACAAATAAAAAGCTCCTCCCGGACAGGCCATGAAGATCCAACGGTACCGACCGGCCGCCGTGTCATCCTCAGCCGGTAGGCGCCACTGGATGCGGATATGGAGGGGCATGTGGTCAGCACACCGTTCTCCCGGCCGTATGTCAGTTTCCGAGACCGAAGCCGCTACTTCTCAGTCAAGTAGCTCCTCAGTTTGCCTCACAAGGGCTTAGTGCACCCCACTTGCCAACAGCGCTCGGAAGACCGGATGGTCACCCATCCAAGTGCTAGCCCAACCCGATAGCGCTTAACTTTGGCAAGTTATAAATGAGCAGGCAATAAAATTCGAGAACGCTGGTGAGCTTAGTGTGGCACCCGGAGGGCGAATGCCTCCCATCCCGGTGGAAGCTACTCACGATGTTGCAGTTCCTGTAACTGACCATGCAGCACGTGTCGCGGGCAGTGCTTGAGCTCGTGCAGTGCCACGAGATTATTGTCGATGGCGTGTTCAACATTAGGGAAAATATTGTGATCTATATTACACTGGTACCCGTGCAAGATGCACACGGTGCAGCAAATGAATTCTCGTGATAGCAGCAACGTTCTGAATTTACTGTTCGGTTTCTGGCACGGATCGATGTTGATGACATGGAGCCGGACAATATTCTGTAGAATGCCGAGCTGCAGTTTACACTGCAGTGTGCAGTGAATACAGAGAACTGCTGAATATGGGGTACTCTTAAACTGCGTGTTGTGCGTGAAGAGCCATTGCACTCGCCATACGTTACTGCCTGGTGTTGTTTCACAAGCACCTTTATTCTCGATCCCTTCTTCTTTGAAGAGAAACAAGCGGATTACGTTTCAGGTTCACCGTGACGTCTGCATGTTACCGAGATATACTTGTATAACACCGTGAGTTTATCAGGGACACATTCGGTCTATACCTGATCTGCAGGCCCGTGTACGGTAACACGTTGCAACTAACCGTTGATCACGTCATTTTACGGATGCAACATCTCGTCGACGTCAACAGCGCTCATATTGAATGAATTGTGTGAGCGGCAGTTAATAATAAAATCAATTTTATGCCTTTCTCACTTGCTTAACCTTTTCTGACCATGTCACGTTCCTAATCCATTACACGTGGAAACATTTCCATACGTCTTTCTCATATTCACAACGCCAGATCTGCACCTCGTGGCCAAAATTGGAACTAATTTTTTCCAGCGTAAATCGGGTCGGCTTTAACGCACTAACATTTCGTCATAAGATAATTACAGCCCACACTGGACGTCCGCGAGCATCTGCACGTTAATTATAACCACCCGGTACTAACTGAATGGCAGCTATCATTAAACGTTGGTAAATATATGATTACAAATACAAGACGTGCTTGGATCAAGGAACGGTCGGAATTGTAGTTGTAAATTTTAGTTGTGCAGGGAAAGTCCCTGCGCTTCAAGCGCTAATAGAAAGCACAGAAGCTGAAATCGTTATAGGTACAGAAAGCTGGTTAAAGCCTGAAATAAGTTCTGCAGAAATTTTTACGAAGTCTCAGACGGTGTTCAGGAAAGATAGATTAGGCAGAATTGGTGGTGGAGTGTTTGTGTCTGTCAGCAGTGGTTTATCTTGTAGTGAAGTCGAAGTAGATACTCCGTGCGAATTGGTATGGGTGGAGGTTATACTTAACAGCCGAACTAAGTTAATAATTGGCTCCTTCTACCGACCCCCAGACTCCGATGATATAGTTGCTGAACAGTTCAGAGAAAATTTGAGTCTCGTAACAAATAAATACCCCACTCATACGGTTATAGTTGGTGGGGACTTCAACCTTCCCTCGATATGTTGGCAAAAATACTTGTTCAAAACCGGTGGTAGGCAGAAAACATCTTCCGAGATTGTCCTAAATGCTTTCTCCGAAAATTATTTCGAGCAGTTAGTCCAAGAAGCCACGAGAATTGTAAATGTTTGCGAAAACACACTTGACCTCTTAGCCACAAACAATCCAGAGCTAATACAGAGCATCATGACTGATACAGGGATTAGTGATCACAAGGTCGTTGTAGCTAGGCTCAATACCGTTTCTTCCAAATCCACCAGAAACAAACGCAAAATAATTTTATTTAAAAAAGCGGATAAACTGTCACTAGAAGCCTTCCTAAGAGACAATCTCCATTCCTTCCGAACTGACTATGCAAATGTAGACGAGATGTGGCTCAAATTCAAAGATATAGTAGCAACAGCAATTGAGAAATTCATACCTCATAAATTGGTAAGAGAAGGAACTGATCCCCCGTGGTACACAAAACAGGTCCGAACGCTGTTGCAGAGGCAACGGAAAAAGCATGCGCAGTTCAGAAGAACGCGAAATCCCGGAGATTGGCTAAAATTTACAGACGCGCGAAATTTGGCACGGACTTCAATGCGAGATGCCTTTGTTCACAACGAAACATTGTCACGAAATTTGATACAAAATCCGAAGAAACTCTGGTCGTACACAAGCGGCAAGACGCAGTCAATACCTTCGCTGCGCAGTGCCGATGGTACTGTTACCGACGACTGTGCCGCTAAAGCGGAGTTATTGAACGTAGTTTTCCGAAATTCCTTCACCAGGGAAGACAAATGGAATATTCCAGAATTTAAAACACGAACAGCTGCTAGCATGAGTTTCTTAGAAGTAGATACCTTAGGGGTTGCGAAGCAACTCAAATCGCTTGATACGGGCAAGTCTTCAGGTCCAGATTGTGTACCGATTAGGTTCCTTTCAGATTACGCACATACAATAGCTCCCTACTTAGCAATCATATACAAGCGCTCGCTCACCGATAGATCTGTACCTACAGATTGGAAAATTGCGCAGATCGCACCAGTGTTTAAGAAGGGTAGTAGGAGTAATCCATCGAACTACAGACCTATATCATCGATATCGGTTTGCAGTAGGGTTTTGGAGCATATACTGTATTCAAACATTATGAACCACCTCGAAGGGAACGATCTATTGATACGTAATCAGCATGGTTTCAGAAAACATCGTTCTTGTGGAACGCAGCTAGCCCTTTATTCGCACGAAGTAATGGCCGCTATCGACAGGGGATCTGAAGTTGATTCCATATTTCTAGATTTCCGGAAAGCTTTTGACACCGTTCCTCACAAGCGACTTCTAATCAAGCTGCGGGCCTATGGGGTATCGTCTCAGTTGTGCGACTGGATTCGTGATTTCCTGTCAGGAAGGTCGCAGTTCGTAGTAATAGACGGCAAATCATCGAGTAAAATTGAAGTGATATCAGGTGTTCCCCAACGAAGCGTCCTGGGACCTCTGCTGTTCCTGATCTATATAAATGACCTGGGTGACAATCTGAGCAGTTCTCTTAGGTTGTTCGCAGATGATGCTGTAATTGCCGGCCGGTGTGGCCGTGCGGTTTTAGGCGCTTCAGTCTGGAACCGCGTGACCGCTACGGTCGCAGGTTCGAATCCTGCCTCGGGCATGGTTGTGTGTCGTGTCCTTAGGTTAGTTAGGTTTAAGTAGTTCTAAGTTCTAGGGGACTGATGACCACAGATGTTAAGTCCCATAGTGCTCAGAGCCATTTGAACCATTTGATGCTGTAATTTACCGTCTAGTACGGTCATCCGAAGACCAGTATCAGTTGCAAAGCGATTTAGAAAAGATTTCTGTATGGTGTGGCAGGTGGCAGTTGACGCTAAATAACGAAAAGTGTGAGGTGATCCACATGAGTTCCAAAAGAAATCCGTTGGAATTCGATTACTCGATAAATAGTACAATTCTCGAGGCTGTCAATTCAACTAAGTACCTGGGTGTTAAAATTACGAACAACTTCAGTTGGAAAGACCACATAGATAATATTGTGGGGAAGGCGAGCCAAAGGTTAAGTTTCATTGGCAGGACACTTAGAAGATGCAACAAGTCCATTAAAGAGACAGCTTACACTACACTTGTTCGTCCTCTGTTAGAATATTGCTGCGCGATGTGGGATCCTTACCAGGTGGGATTGACAGAGGACATCGAAAGGGTGCAAAAAAGGGCAGCTCGTTTTGTATTATCACGTAATAGGGGAGAGAGTGTGGCAGATATGATACGCGAATTGGGATGGAAGTCACTAAAGCAAAGACGTTTTTCGTCTCGGCGAGATCTATTTACGAAATTTCAGTCATCATCTTCTCTTCCGAATGCGAAAATACTTTGTTGAGCCCAACCTACATAGGTAGGAATGATCATAAAAATAAAATAAGAGAAATCAGAGCTCGAACAGAAAGGTTTAGGTGCTCGTTTTTCCCGCGCGCTCTTCGGGAATGGAATGGTAGAGAGATAGTATGATTGTGGTTCGATGAATCCTCTGCCAAGCACTTAAATGTGAATTGCAGAGTAATCATGTAGATGTAGATGTTGATGTAGACAAACAGAAAAAGCAATATACTATCTGAAGCTTCCTGGCAGGTTAAAACTGTGTGCCCGACCGAGACTCGAACTCGGGACCTTTGCCTTTCGCGGGCAAGTGCTCTACCAACTGAGCTACCGAAGCACGACTCACGCCCGGTACTCACAGCTTTACTTCTGCCAGTACCTCGTCTCCTACCTTGCAAACTTTACAGAAGCTCTCCTGCGAACCTTACAGAACTAGCACTCCTGAAAGAAAGGATATTGCGGAGACATGGCTTAGCCACAGCCTGGGGGATGTTTCCAAAATGAGATTTTCACTCTGCAGCGGCGTGTGCGCTGATATGAAACTTCCTGGCAGGTTAAAACTGTGTGCCCGACCGAGACTCGAACTCGGGACCTTTGCCTTTCGCGGGCAAGTGCTCTACCAACTGAGGAGTGCTAGTTCTGCAAGGTTCGCAGGAGAACTTCTGTAAAGTTTGGAAGGTGGGAGACGAGGTACTGGCAGAAGTAAAGCTGTGAGTACCGGGCGTGAGTCGTGCTTCGGTAGCTCAGTTGGTAGAGCACTTGCCCGCGAAAGGCAAAGGTCCCGAGTTCGAGTCTCGGTCGGGCACACAGTTTTAACCTGCCAGGAAGTTTCATATCAGCACACACTCCGCTGCAGAGTGAAAATCTCATTCTGGAATGTACTATCTTATCACAAGATTAGTAGTGAAAAGCCTGAACACGTAACAATGTGTGAGTGGCTAAAGGTAATACTAGGAAGGAAACAGTACGTTGCCGACAGGCCTTGGCCGACAGTGACTTGGGCTCCTTTCTAACGTCGCAAGAAGTGAGAGGAGTAGAAGCCTTCTGAAATTATATGAGTGAAACGGTGAGGATTACTATCAGATTACATGGAGTCCAAAGGTACAAGAGGTTGCAGAGGGTGCCCCGATGAACAAATGGCTCTGAGCACTATGGGACTTAACATCTATGGTCATCAGTCCCCTAGAACTTAGAACTACTTAAACCTAACTAACCTAAGGACAGCACACAACACCCAGCCATCACGAGGCAGAGAAAATCCCTGACCCCGCCGGGAATCGAACCCGGCAACCCGGGCGTGGGAAGCGAGAACGCTACCGCACGACCACGAGATGCGGGCGAAACAGTCATCCACCGAGGCCACAGAGCTCCGCGTTCATAGGAGACGAGACCTGTCTAGCTGCTGTCTACATAGCAGCCAGTTCCAACTTCTCCACTGGCGATTGTTACAACCACTCGCGATCAGTGAATTACAAACAACATTGCGAGACATTCTGCTTACAGTCTGGCAGTGTACAAAGTCGTTTTTGTTTTTGTTCCTTAAGACAAAAAAAAATGGCTCTGAGCACTATGGGACACAACTGCTGAGGTCTAGTCCCCTAGAACTTAGAACTAGTTAAACCTAACTAACCTAAGGACATCACACACATCCATGCCCGAGGCAGGATTCGAACCTGCGACCGTAATCCTTAAGACACTCTCTACAGCCTCTCGAACCCAATCACAATTATACGAACATATAATTTTAAAATATTACAAGACAGCCCAGCCACTGTGGTTCCCCAAGGCAGCAGGGGCCTGTGTAAGGCAAGAATAAAACAGCGCCACTGCATCCGCATGTGTAGCGGGTCTATTGTAAGTTAGAGTACCAGTGGAAAACAAATAACGCGTCGTGAAGGTGTTCTGGCAGTACAGCGAGACAGCGGAAAACTAAAAGTAAATTAGGAAGTAAACAAGCAGCTAGCAGAAATAAAAGAAAAAGGCACAGGATTGTAAATCATTTAGTCCCGGGCCTAATGTACTTGTCTTCTTTTCTTTTTCTTCCTTTTTTTTCGTTGTTATGAAGTTCAGCGTATACTTACACCAATAAAACTTGGTAACTGTTGCACGCACATTGCCATTACTGAAGTACATCACACAAACGATTACTATAATTGATGGTGCATTTCTGAAGATACTCGTGGAAGGTCCTCATTACGTTCACAATTATTTCTTGATGAATGGCCTCTGCCACTTCCCGGATTGCAGTTTCAACGCATCAATGCTGTGGAGCCACGGCGAAAAGACCCCAAACAGAAAAATCTAGGGCTGAAAATGAAATGATCTCGCCGACTGTGGGATATCACCAAATAGTGAGAGTAGTCGATATGGAAAGTGGCGCCTCAGTGTAGCCATTAAATTACGGGACGTATGGACTGCAGCCCCATCTTACTGAAACCATATCGCGTACAGACAGCACTGTCCCTGCGGCTGGGGAATGAAGAACCACATACCCCTCGAACTGCCATTAGTCTGCCGTTGTTGTCTTCGAAAAAATATAACCAAACGATTGTCCAACAGCACACCAGGCGACGAGCTTTGGAACACCGTGGGCCTTTCCATGTGTCCGAGTTATACTGCAAGTTTTGTTTACTGATACATTCGGTCAGGTGAAATTTTGCCTCATCACACTTCACAAGATTTGTCAGAAAAGTGTCGTCCTGGTCAATTATCTCCCGTAAAGTTGGGCAGCAATTGCTCCTACTCGTTTCCTGCCCGTGGCTATTGAGACACTTGCAGATCATAATAACGAAACTCTAAATCCTGTTTCTCAGTCTACAGCAAACAAGTTTGAGGGATGTACAACGTTCTGGGATAGCGTCTGACAGATCACTATTGGCTTCGTTGCAGAGCTGCACGAATTCTTCCGATATTTTCCAGCGTTCGAACCGTCACTTCAGGTTCCATAGACCTCACATTGATTACGGAATCCGTCTCACGCCATGGGTTACCTACTCCGAAGTTGCCCTTGTGTCTTGAAGACTGAAATGGCGGTCACTTGAGCGATACATGGCACATCGGACAGCCGCAACGCTGTGAACATAACTCCTCCACCGTCTCGACACGCACCTACATTGGCCAACGTTCCATAGTGATCTGAATGGGACACTGGTTGAGGGTCCGATCAGATGTGGCAGATGGCGTGAGCAGATCTACATCGTAGGATGGTCGGCATTTGAAAATAACCATTTTCCGCGGACCACCATGTAGTAAGTACAGACGGACGGAGAGATTAATACGGGAAATAAACGAAACACAGTATTAAACTATTTGAAAAACAGGCAACCACAAAATTCTGACGTAAACGCGCCCTCTAAGTGAAGAATGACAATTTTTAAATGAAATCCACTCGTGTAGCATATCAATAGTAGAATATTAGACACAGTAACCAATCTCATTCCAAATTACAGTTCTACTTTTAATCTGCTGCAATTATTGCACAGTTCACTACAGTTTAGGACATTCTCATTTATGTAATGTTTTCCCCGTCGAACTTGAACCAAATAGACCGGTGGAGATGGATAGCGTCTTTGTCTAGTTGACACAACATTTCCCGCCTTCCAGCCATAGGACTCTCAGAGAATAACAGTGGGCGCTCATACAGAAGGAAGAGATGCACGTGCGTCATCCGCGTAGTAAATGATCGAAACATTCGTACATTTCAGGTAGACGCGCGTCCTCGTTTCTGTCTCGTGATTCACTCGCCTGTTATCTCTCAGCGGAAAAGCGGCTTCCGACATTTCCCGGTGACTCATGTAATCGATATGAGCAAGTGAAAAAACCCTACAGTGAACATCGTGCACCTTAGGAGTACAAGCCAAGTACAACGCGTTATATCTACAGAGTCTTTTGCAATTTCAAGATAGAACGCACCATTTTATGGTGCATCACTGTGGCAGCCCCAGCAACGTACGAAAAACTGTTGAAGATTATCAGTCTACAAGACTATCGCAAAATATGCATTGTACAAATTTAGATAAAAAATAAATTTAAATACATTGAGTTGACAGAAGTCTAGGGATAGCGACGTGGTGGTGGTGGTTGTTGGGATGTTTAAGGGGGACTAAACAGCGAAGGTCATCAGTCCCCCATTCCAAAATCAGGCGAGCCGAAAATCTACGGAGCAGATAAAAACCAAAGGGGGAGGAGACGTCCCCCCAGGCGCTAAAAGAACACAAATGCAGCAAGAAACACTACAGACAAGAACAGGACAGAGGAACACCAGACAGAAAGAAACAGAAGAAAGGAGGATGGCCGGAGACTGGTTGACTGACCATGAGAAAAAAAAGGGAAAGAGTCAACCATCTGACGGCACACCAGAACAGCAACAGACACAAGGACAAAAGACACAGAAAGGGAAAGGCGCAGGACCTCCCTAAATCGAACCATAAAAAGGACTACTACGGATAAAATGTAAAACAGTGTCAGCCATGGAGGCATCGTGCACAGATAATGGCCATATCGCGTACGCAACCTGTAAAAAGGCAGTGCACTGGCTGAGCCGGCATTTGTACTCAGGTGATTAACGTGCAAAGGTTTTCGACGTGATTATGACCGCACGACGGGATTTAACAGACTGTACACGGAATGGTAGTTGGAGCTAGACGCTTGGGACATGGGACATTCCATTTCGGAAATCGTTAGCAAATTCGGTACTCCAAAATACACAATGACAAGAAGTTGCCGAGAACATCAAATTTCAGGCATTACCTTACACAACGAACAATGCAGTAGCCGCTTAACGACCGAGACCAGGGGCGTTTGGGTGGAATTGTCACTGCTAACAAACAAGGAATACCGCGTGAAATAATCGCAGAAATCAATGTGGGACGTACGACGTACGTATCCGTTAGGAGAGTGCGGTGAAACCTGCGTCAATGCGCTGTGTCAGCAGACGACGGGCGTCAATGCCTTTGCTACAAGCACCAAGCACGACATCGCCCTCAGCGCCCCTTCCCTCCCCCCCCCCCTTTCCACCTAGACTCGTGACAAAAACGCTTGGACGCTAGACGACAGGAAAACCGTGACCTGGTGAAATGAGTCCCGATTTCAGTTGGTAAGAGCTCACAGCAGGTTAGAGTGTGGCGCAGACCCCACGAAGCCTTGGACAAAAGTTGTCAAAAGGCACTGTGCAAGCAAGTGGTGATTAGGTAAGGTGTGGGCTGTGTTTACATGGAATGGACTGGGTCCTTCGGATATTCGTCTACTTGAAGGGCCATGTCACCTGGCCACAATTGTTCGCGATTGGTTTGGAGACCATTCTGGACAATTCACTTCGTAACACCCGAAGATATCGAAACGAGATTTACCACATACGATAGTACCAAGAGTGGCGTATAACTTTGTTACGTGGTATATACTCTTAACTCTTGCAACAACAGAAATCCTGAAGCAAAGCACCTGGAAATAGCGCCGGATATCCGCAACGATAATTATTTTGTGGTTAAAAGTTACTGGATTGTGCAATATTTCGATTTTCGTGTATTTTTGGAAGGCAATAGATTGGTAATAATGATTTTGTCACTAGCTTTACTGAATAGGGACGAAGTAAATTAGGTTCAATGAGCCGCAGCCTGATAGCAGTAGATGCGTTGTCGACATCTTCAAGGACCAGAGGTGGTGACATGGCGATCTACCTGGTTCACCTCACAATCACACGTGCCAGCACATCCTGCTTCCGTTCTGCCAGCAGTTGCGTTGTGTCTGTCATACCTGTTTCATCTGCATTAAGACAGGCCATTTGCATAATTAAAGGAAGATACCACAAAGTGATATGAAGCATGTCATTCCATCGCTGTAAACTGACTCATGTTCGTGTGTCATATACAACATAAAGAATGTTAGGTATCTATATCTACGCCCACGTCAGTATTCCTGACATTCTGCAAGCCACCTTAGGGGTGTGTGGCAGAGTATACTTCTGGTACCGCAGTCTGCTTCGCGAGTAACATGTGGGAAGAATGTTTGTTGGTAAACCTCCCAATTAGCTCTAAGTCGAGTTTTCTCGTTGTGGTCATTTCGGGAGACGTATGTGGGAGTCTTCCCGAAAGTACGCTCTCGGAATTTCAGTAGTAAACTACTCCGTGCTGCTCCACGCCTCTCTTGATGCGCCTGCCACTGCAGCTCGGTGAACATCCCTCCGCCCTCTTTGCTTCGCTGTGGGTAGCCACGGGAAGTAGCGGACCCCTGCCCAGGTACGGCAGCAGTGGAGTGCGCGCTACGCTGGGTCATCATTCCGCCTTTTCACCGCATCTGCATTCAGAGCCGCCGAATCACTCGCGGCGGTCCGCCACGGAGGACAAAGGCCGGCCTCGCCTCTGTAGCGGCGACGCGTGTGTAGAGGCCGATTCACGGCGGCGCGCGGCCGCGACCGAGAAAAAGGAGGTGCTTTCCTCTCACGCATTCACTCCCATTCGCCTATTCAGTTTAGGCACTGACATTACGTGGGCTCCGCCGGCATCGGTAATCATAATACCCGTACGTGCGCAGATTCGTCCTTCGCTACTGAACATCTACAGCTTCGTAATGAGCGCGCGTTATTACACGGTACGCTATACCATACGTATGAGCTACCGGATGCACTCGTCCAGTAGTTCAACACTTAGAGTCATCTATAACAGCGGCAACAGCTATTTAATTTTAATAAAAAATATCGGTAATTACCTGTTCGGGAATAATATAACCTAAGAGAAATCAAATGAAGAAATTATCTGGAGTCATTTACTCATTAATCGATTATTTTTGTTCACAGCCTTAGTACTCAATCTCTATTAGTTACTTATCTCTAATGATTAACCCCGCGCAACTACTACAGGCGTCACACGGTTCTCATTTATTAACACCTGCGGACCAAGACTAATACAGGATGAGTCACGAGGTTTTCCCCCGGTTGCTGGAGGTTATTCCTTAGGTTATTTGGAACAGAAAATGTAATTAGAGTAATGTCATCAGATACATAATTAAGGAGTTACAACAGAGTTCCGAAACATGCCACGGTGTATAGGGCGCTACACTTGTGTTAAAAGGACACACGATCAGTCTCAGGTAGACAGGAGCAGCGAGTGGTACGTTTGCATAAGAAGCATGTTATTGATACTGCAGTCACTGTTTATTGTCTCCTGTGTACAGTACACTTTGCGATGCCGTACAAGTTTTCATCGCATGAGTATGGAGAGATGGTGTTCATTTTGGGCTTCTGTGATAGCAATGCGAAAGCTGCTGTTGCCAAATATCACTGTCGGTATGCCACCCCCCCCCCCCACCCCCCCCCCCTCCCCCGGTAGCTGAATGGCCATCGTGACGGAATGTGAATCCTCTGGGCCCGGGTTCGATTCCCGGCTGGGTCGGGGAATTTTCTCCTGGGTGCTGTGCTGTCCTCATCATCATCCCACCATCCTCATCGACTGCAAGTCGCCGGAGTGGCGTCAAATTGAAAAACCGTCACCCGGCGAACGGCCTGCCCGATGAAGGGGCCCTAGCCATACGATTACAATAAAAATAAAACTGTCGGTATCCTAATCGTAGGATTCCGAGTGCCAAAACATTTAATGGAACATATCGAACATTGCTAGAAACTGGTACATCGTGACGAAAACATTCTTCATTCAATAGAGCGCAGTCCTCGTTCAAGTACAAGATTCCCAGCTATCCGACTCAACGATTCACAATCTAAGCTATGTAGGATTCTTCATGAGAGTGTACTGTATCCTTTTCATATGCAGAAAGTTCACCATTTAGAGCCACATGATTGTGCCAAATGTTTGCACTTTTGTAACTAGTTAAATGGAAATCGGCAGCTCTATCGCTTCATAACGTTCAGTCATGAGGCAACCTTTACAAGAGATGGCATCAACAACATGCATAACATGCATGTTTGGTCAGATGTACGGTAACTCTTTACGAGAAGACTCATCATAGCTTCTTGAAGATGTTCCTCTGGAAACAAGACGCCACATGTACGGGGCACCTGCACACTTCCACCATGTGCCCGCATCTCATGGTCGTGCGGTAGCGTTCTCGCTTCCCACGCTCGGGTTCCCGGGTTCGATTCCCGGCGGGGTCAGGGATTTTCTCTGCCTCGTGATGGCTGGGTGTTGTGTGCTGTCCTTAGGTTAGTTAGGTTTAAGTAGTTCTAAGTTCTAGGGGACTGATGACCATAGATGCTAAGTCCCATAGTGCTCAGAGCCATTTGAACCACTTCCATCATGTGGTAACAGCTTATCTTAATCAGCAATTCCCATATCGATGGACAGGTCGCGGGGGCTTTATCAACTGTCCTGCCAGATCCCCAGATTTAACACCCCTAGATTACTTCATCTGGCGGTGGATGAAAGACATCGTGTACGAAGTTAAGGTGGAAACACGAGAAGAGTTGATACAACGCATTTTCGATGCCGCAACGTCAGTAAGGAACGAGCATGTGAAACTACAAAATGCTACTCGCATGGTTCACTCCCGTGCGAAACTTTGCTCCAAATGCAGGGAGGAAATTTTGGACACTTGCTTTAAATCCACTCTGAATGCAAGAGACTGCTACTAAATTGTTTAAATTAATTATTATGTGCATTTTTGATTGTGAAATCCTACATCAAAAGTTTTTTGCCATTTTCCTGAGTTTTTCAGTTACTTTCTTTCTTCTTTCTTTTGCTACTGCCTTTATCCCGCAGTAATCGCAGGTTCGGTAAGGTTAAGTACGGAATTGGCACGGTTAATTTTAAGGGGTGGCCGGAAACCCTTCCTGCCGGGACGGAAGTAGTGTTCCCCAGCTGTCTGCATCTAGTGTAAATCGTGAAATAGTGTGAATGCGTTTCAAATGTCTGCGAGTCGTGGAACTAAGACGGGACGCGGGGACCAGCCCCGTATTCACCTAGAAGGATGTGGAAAACCGCCTAAAAAACACATCCAGGCTGGCCGGCACACCGGTCGTCGTCGTCGTTAATCCGCCGGACGGATTCGACCCGGGGCCGGCGCGCCTACCCGAGTCCAGGAAGCAGCGTGGTAGCGCTCTCGGCTACCCTGGCGGGTTTTAGTTTTTCAGTTACTGTAGCTCCTTAATTAAGGATCTGATTCCATTACTTTATATACATTTTTTGTTCCAAATAAACTAAGGAATACCCTCCAGAAACCGGAGGAAAACCTCGTAATTCACCCCGCACTTTCGCTTGTTAAAGTAACAACATTTTATAGGTATTTTACTCTTAGTGGCACTACGTAATTAGAAACGAACCGGAAAGTATCGGAAACGCACTGGAAACTTATCAAGAACACTTAAGAGCCAAATAAACTGCAACATCTGCCTAATATCCTGTAGGGGCCCCACGAGCACGCAGAAGTGTCGCAACACGACGTGGCATGGACTCGAACAATGTCTGAAGTAGTGCTAGAGGGAACAGACACTATGAATCCTGCAGGGGGGTCCATAAATACGCAACAATACAAGGAGGTGGAGGTTTCTTCTGAACAAAATTTTGCAAGGCATCCCAGATATCCTCAATAATGTTCATTTCTGCGGAGTTTGCTGGCCAGCGGAAGTGTTTAAACACAGAAGATTGTTCCTGGAGCCACTCTGTAGCAATTATGGGCTTTTGGGATATCACATTGTCCTGCTGCAATTTCCCCTATCCGTCGGAATGCACAATGGACATCAATTGATGCAGGTGATCGGACAGGGTGCTCACGTACGTGTCACTGGTCGGAATCGTATCTAGACCTATTAGTGGATCCATATCAGTCCAACTGCCTATACTCACCATTACAGAGCCTCTAACAGCTTGAACAGTTCCCTGCTGAGATGCAGGGTCCATGGATTCATGAAATTGTCTCCAAGTCCATCAGATATATAAAATTTGAAACGAAACTCGTCCGACTAAGCAACATGTTTCCACTCATCAACAGTCCAATGTCGGCGTTGACGGGCGCAGAAGAGGCGTAAAGCTTCGTGTCGTGCACTCATCAAGGGTACACGAGACGGCCTTTGGCTCCGAAAGAACATATCGATGATGTTTCGTTGAATGGTTCGCACGCTGACACTTGTTGATGGCCCAGCATTGAAATCTGCACTTCTGTCACTTTGAACGATTCTCCTCAGTCGTCGTTCGTCCCGTTCTTGCAGGATCTTTTTCCGACGACAACGAATCGGTGATTTGATGTTTTATCGGATTGCTGATATTTACGGTACACTCGTGAAATGATCGTACAGGAAAATCCCCACTTCATCGCAACCTCGGAGATGCTATGTCCCATCGGTCGTGCGCCGACTATAACATTACGTTCAAACTCACTTAAATCTTGATAATCTGCCATTTTAGTAGCAGCAACCGACCTAACATTTGCGCCAGACACTTGTTGTCTTACACTACTGGCCATTTAAATTGCTACACCAAGATGAAATGCAGATGATAAACGGGTATTCATTGGGCAAATATATTGTACTAGAACTGACATGTGATTACATTTTCATGCAATTTGGGTGCATATGTTCTGAGAAATCAGTACCCAGAACAACCACCTCTGGCCGTAATAACGGCCTCGATACGCCTGGGCATTGAGTCAAACACAGCTTGGATGGCGTGAACAGGTACAGCTGCCCATGCAGTTTCAACACGATGCCACAGTTCATCAAGAGTAGTGACTGGCGTATTGTGACGATCCAGTTGCTCGGCCACCATAGACCAGACGTTTTCAATTGGTGAGAGATCTGGAGAATGTGCTGGCCAGGGCAGCAGTCGAACACTTTCTGTATTCAGAAAAGCCCGTACAGGACCTGGAACATGAGGACGTGCATTATCCTGCAGAAATGTAGGGTTTCGCAGGGATCGAATGAAGGGTAGAGCCACGGGTCGTAACACATCTGAAATGTAACGTCCACTGTTCAAAGTGCCGTCAATGCGAACAAGAGGTGATCGAAACGTGTAACCAATGGCACCCCATACCATTACGCCGGGTGATACGCCAGTATGGTGATGATGAATACACGTTTCCATGTGCGTTCACCACGATGTCGCCAAACACGGATGCGACCATCATGATGCTGTAAACACAACCTGGATTCATTCGAAAAAATGACGTTTTGCCATTCGTGCAGCCAGGTTCGTCGTTGAGTACGCCACCGCAGGCGCTCCTGTCTGTGATGCAGCGTGAATGGTAACCGCAGCCACAGTCTCCGAGCTGATAGTCCATGCTGCTGCAAACGTCGTCGAACTGTTCGTGCAGATGGTTGTTGCCTTGTAAACGTCCCCATCAGTTGACTCAGGGATCGAGGCGTGGCTGCACGATCTGTTACAGCCATGCGGATAAGATGCCTGTCATCTCGACTGCTAGTGATACGAGGCCGTTGGGATCCAGCATGGCGTTCCGTATTACCCTCCTGAACCCACCGATTCCATATTTTGCTAACAGTCATTGGATCTCGACCAAAGCGAGCAGCAATGTCGCGATACGATAAACCGCAATCGCGATAGGCTACAATCCGACCTTGATCAAAGTCGGAAACGTGAGTGTACGCATTTCTCCTCCTTACACGAGTCTTTACAACAACGTTTCACCAGGCGAACTGCTGTTTGCTATGAGAAATCGTGTCAGCACGTTGTAGGTGTCGCCACCGGCGCCAACCTTGTGAGAATGCTCTGAAATGCTAATGATTTGCATATCACAGCATCTCCTTCCTGTCGGTTAAATTTCGCGTCTGTAGCACGTCATCTTCGTGGTGTAGCAATTTTAATGTCCAGTAGTGTATACAGGCGTTGCCGTCCGCAGCGCCGTATTCTGCCTGTTTACATATCTCTTTATTTGAAAACGCACGCCTGTACCATTTTCATTGGCGCTTCAGTGTAGTTATGTAATTTGTAAACATGTTAAATAACTTTGTCGCTGGTTAAACAGCCACCGGCTGTATTGAGCTGACTCGCACGACTGTAATTTCGAAACTAATGCTCCATTTTTTTTGACTTTACCTTGAGTGCTCCAGGCCAATTGCGTTGGTGTAACACTCATTTTTGAAGTTTCTCGTTAATGTGTTGCTGGTTTGACAGAGAGCATCCGAAGCATAGCGTTCCAAAATGGTGTCTAACATCGCGGTACGGAGAGAACAAAGAATACTGAACCTCCACTGCTGATCAAATTGCGCCAATTTAAATCCATCGACACGTTGTAAAGTTGTGTGGAGCCAGTTCAGTAGGCGTGAGTAATGTAGTGCGTTTCAGCAGCGGGCGGGGCGACGTGCACGACAAGCCACTCCCCGGCCCACCCAGCTCAGCGGCCGTACATCGTAAGGAACAGCGCGCCTCCAGCACGACCTGCGCCACGGCCGGCCACGGCGTCCGAAACTACACGTGGACCGCGTGCGGGCCACGGCCCGGCCAGCAACTCGCTTTTGCTCGCTCCTCCTTGGAAGTACCCGGGACAGAGCGGCGTTTCATTTAGCATAGCGATGCGGCACTATTCGGTCGGCGCAACTCGTGACGTCAGCGCTGTTTAATCTTCGCTATTTGTTCCTGCCAAGGGCGGCCACAGGCCCAATGGCTGTTTGCACGAAAAGAGGCAGTCTAATGATCTATCTTCACAGACTTTTAAAACTAATGGGAATGACAGAAGAGAGGGATGAGAATTTTCAACTCGCGTAAGGACAGTGAAACTTCTCCATGTGAGCCATTCCACTGATATTGGGAAGCAACCTTCGATTTGCTACAGTTTTTAGTGACTCAAATGTTCGGTATGACTATGTCTGGAGAAGTGCGCGATATTACAGCGGCATTTCAACGCCACAGCAGAATGTCTTTTTCAGATTCAAATTCATGACTATGTACTGTATTACCCGTGTAACCCATTGCCATATATTCATGTCATATCATTCCTGTCCCCACTGTCGTCTGCTAGTATGAATGTGTCGTTTGTCTGTTCAGGTTTCCTTAGTCGCCAGGAGGTTTCCTTGAATGTTAAGAGCAGTTTAGGTTAACTTTGTACAGAGCTTCGAATGATGCTACTTTGCATCTCAGAGGCATTATACGCCATTGGTCACCATCCTTTGTGAGATTGGTACAGGTACAAATCGCTTACGCTCTCTGTGCCCTTCCGGGTTGCCACGTAGACCCTAGCGACAGGTTAATTTTACTCTTCCGTAGTACGCCGGTGAGTAAGGATGCTCCGAGCAGTATCTCTAGTTGATAAGTTGAAGTTTGTAAAAGTTAGCTTTGTTTGAGTTTCCAGTAGTGACCCTGGTATGTGGCACTGATAATCGTACCACACCAGTTATTTGAGTCTCGAATGAAAAACAGCCCACAGTTGCACTAATTATGTTTATTCCAAACCTTGACCATGGTTTCTGCTATAATTATATAGATTTATAAGCTTTTAAAAATGAAAAACGCCTTAACCCAGCGGCTGCGTTAAGATCAATATAATAACATAACTTCAACAGACACAACCCTGTTTCGATCATAAGTAAAACTATCAGTAGTTTTACTGTCCATGGGAATTCCGTAAAAAGGTTTGAATCCACCCACAAAGAGATTTAGAGCTAGCACAAACATCGAAACTGTCGTGTGATCATTCTATAAATTAATCTCGAAAAACTCCAAAATCTAAGTAATACATAAACGTCGTTGCACGTCTCAGGGATATGACAAGTGATTTAAAAATTGTTACGTCTATAGACGGTGCAAGTAATTCTCTGAACTATATGTTACGCTAGGGCGCCTGCGACATCACTTTAAGGAAAGCCGTGTCGGCAGTGTGGAATGCTCGCCGTATTAAAATGGCCGTCGGTATTTGACGTCGGTGCAGGTATCTCCGCGTGCGGATCTGTGTGGCCGTCTGAAAAGTTTGCATCCACAGTGACGAGGCATCGCCGAAGCCGAATACGGTTGTCTCCGAGACTGTCTCACGTCCAGAACAATGAATGTTCCAACTTGCGTGCACCTCAGACACCCAGGAGACATCCCGCTTTTACCGTATAACACAGCCTCTGGTCTTTATTAATGGCATCAGTTGGGCGAGGAAGAGACTCCACGAGTTTATTCAGGAGTTCCATATCCGCTGCCACACATTTTCTGCGGAAATAAGAACTTAGCGGGCTAGAATATGTATGAATGCAAGACTGAATGTCCGTAAATCCAGGATTGTGCGTGTACACCCCTGTGGACATGGCCGGTGCATGGAGGAAGACGGAGGTCTCCACAGCACACACATCATGAAGATTTACGAGAAACGGCAGCAGTTGGTCGCTGGGAATGTTGAAATAAGAACCTCGATCCGCAATAGTGTACTTTCGGATGTTCTGCCGAGTTGTTTCCATTTTTCGCACAATACTTCGACGACTGACTCAACCGTCCACTTTACGGGTGTCCGGAGTTGTGCTGTCACTTGCGCTCGCTGCCTGGACTCTGAACAAACTGCGAACTACCGCCCGTCTTTCGCCGCTATTTACAGCCGAGTTCGATTCCCGTAGCTCACTACGACCGTCGATGGTCTTTGTTTTTCAGAGCTCGCACTGATATTCCCTGAAACGCAAATACTCTCAGCGTCTTCCAACTCTAGTGGGTGCGATGACTGACGAAATTCTAGTAAGTTGGGTGCCGAATCCCAACAGTTATTTAATTTGAAACCGCTGCCCCGGTTTATTAGGTTTTCTGACATCTTTCTTTCGACAGACACTTTAACTGATTATGCTCTCCCACAAACTTGGCGTTTGCACCATGGTATTGGCCTCACCGTATTTCATTTCACTATTACACTCGAGGCAGTGCTCATCGGCGGCTGATTCGTCTGCTCGTTTTAGTCGGGTGCCACGCTAATGTTCTTCACATCTCATCTTGACTGTTCTGCAAGCTTTTCCACTCTTGTGGCCGAGCGGTTCTGGGAGCTTCAGTCCGGAACCGCGCTGCTGCTACGGGCACAGGTTCGAATCCTGCCTCGGACATGGATGTGTGTGATGTTCTTAGGTTAGTTAAGTTTAAGTAGTTCTAAGTTCTAGGTGACTGATGACCTCAGAGCCATTTGAACCATTTTTTTCTACCCCATGTGGCCACACTACAAATGTGTCGTCCACGTACACATCGGTTTCAGCTTGGCGGATTCTGTTTCTTTTGCTCCAAAACGTTCCACTTGTAGTTTCGCCACTACAAGTGATAACAAGTGGAGTAGCTTATAAACTCTATGGCCCTTATTAATGGCCCTATGATCAATGGCCTTTTGCGAGGTATATCTGTTGCATGTAGTTCCCTTCGCAATGTTCGGTCGGAAACTGCATTTTCCAATAGCAGCAATTCGTTTCGGGTTTGCACAAGGCGTAACACGCGTCTGCGGGTCGTCCTCGGTTAGGATCTTTTTACGACCACCGTTGTGCTGCAGCGTTACCGTCTTACACGGCTGGCAGACGGTACACCATTCCTTGTAGATCCGCACGCAGTGAGTGTTAATATATTAACAAATGCGGCGCCTTCATTCATTCATTCGACCACGTCGAAACACGGTAGTCCCTTTTCACCTTTATGTCACGTTTTCAAGTCGACCCACTTTACTGCGACCGACTGACACACGTACACCAGTTCATTGCCGTACCTTACGCATGAGGAACCACACCACCACCTGGTACCAGTCCTAGACCACCTACAGTGTTCCAAAGTGATCAATGTGCTCTCATCACAAGGCCACTAACATTTTGTCACCTGAGCTGATAGTGGAAAAAACATCATTTTGTCAATGGAGTGAGTGATTGCGTCTATAAATAAACAAAATATTCTTACAGAGCTGATAGTGTTCGGCAGACAACAGTGAGGAGCTCTGTGGAAAGCGCCAGAGGCGCAGTGTTGACAGTGTGAAAATCCAGAGTGAGTTTGGCTCGGCCCTGCCTGCAGACTCGCGCTGAATTCTTAACCGTGGGCGGGCCGAGGCGTGAGAGACGTGCAGCTGATCGGCGCCTGGTCCTCCCTCCTCCGCCCCCACCCCCCACCCCTACAGTCCGCCGCTGCCTCCGCCCCCCCCCCCCCCCCCCCCATCCCCGTAGCTACCCACAACGACAGTTTCGCCCACGGCCAAACTTGGTGCAAACTCCGGCGGTAGAATTTGCTTTTGTTCCCCGCGGCCGTAACTTGTTCCTCTTCCTGAGTGAATCAATGGCGGCTGACAATCGCCACGGCCGCTTCTCCTCTTCCTTATTATTTGCATGAATCCTGTTGCCTTGTTAAAACGTTTATCTTCTAGCTATTTACATCCATAGGTGAGTTTTGTAGAACTATGAACAGCAAAGATGTAAGCAAAATTCTTTTGCAAGTAAGATCATCTATAACAGAGAGAAAATCCTAGACAGCTGATCATCTATAAAAGAGAGAAAATCATAGACAGCTGTAGTGGATTTGGCGTGGCTTCTTTGCACGTCTAGTTCAACTAGTCACACGACGCGATTTTTGTATACGTCTTATAAATTATACGTTGTCATGTTGGAAGTCAGATCTGGAAGCTGGAGAGATGTGCAGAGATTGAATAAGAGTCCCTAACCGTTCTTTCCATCTACCTGTTGTCATCTAAAGTTGTGTTCTCAGCGCAGAAGACAGCTCGTCCGTCGTGGGATCTTCTTCGGCGGAGGCTGCTATGCTGTCATCTCGAGCTTGAACCTGTTATTGTGCTTTTTATGGGATGCCACTTGTCCAGGTTGGTCTCTGTATCTACATAGGGAAAGATCTGTAGTACTGACAATGACGGTAGGCGACACCTCCCATTAATGTATTCTGTTTGTTTATATTTTACACTGTCTTCTAAAACACTTCACATAGCTTTCTTAATAGCACGATAACTTCTCTAACAACTTCCGATATAGAGTACGACATGTCCGTCCAAAACAGAGACACACGTCCGGCTCTGAATTTATTTTATTTATTTATTTAGCGTATGGCATTTAAGCACATTTCAGTATTGGATCACGTTATTATACATTACATAAAATTACATATATTCACAGACAAACATCTAGTCCTTGTATATATTCGATGGATTTTTGGGATGTCACGAGGAATTCTTCAAAGTCCCCACTGAACACTCTAGCACTGCATTCTTGTCTGATGCGTCGGATGGTCCGCCTTCACATGCTGGCGAAGACAGCAGTCCCCATTTGAAAAGTAAGTCACTTCTTCCATGCCCAGTTCTAAATCGGTTAAGAGTTGACCAGATCTTGCGGGGCTGATCAAACTCATGAACTGCCTCGGTAATACAAGGCATTAGGTGGCAAGTTGTTGGGGCATTATGGAGCCATTCTCTTCTCCAAGAGTTGATGTCAGACCCAGTGAGGCTGTCGAGAGAAAGTCTTGAACGAAGCCTCTTGGTACTCAGATCTGGTATATCGAGTTCAGAGTTTTCTTCGATCTAGTTGTATTCCCTGACCAAGGCTGCTTCTCGTCGTATTTTGGGGTTGGTATATGACACAGTACAGGTAGCCATATGTTAGGTGTAGACCTAACGGCTCCTGAAATAATGCGCATGGTGTTGTTAAGTTCGACATCGATTTTGTTCAAATGACTACTGTTTAGCCACACTGGTGCACAGTACTCCGCCGCAGAATATACCAGGCTCAGCTCAGACGGCCTCAGAGTTCAAATGGTTCAAATGGCTCTAAGCACCATGCGACTTAACATCTGAGGTCATCAGTACCCTAGACTTAGAACTACTTAAACCTAACTAACCTGACGACATCACACACATCTATGCCCCAGGCAAGATTCGAAACTGCGACCGTAACAGAAGCGCGGTTCCGGACTGGAGCGCCTAGAACCGCTCGGCCACAGCGGCCGGCTTCCTCAGAGTTGTTGCCGTTGATATCCAGCTGGTTCCGGCAGGTTTATGGATGAGGTTGTTCCTTGCCCTCACCTTGGCAGCTGCTTTTGTAAGGTGTGATTTAAATGACAAGGTTCTGTCTAACGTGACCCCTGGGTGGTTGAGGCGCGTGTCGTCATGGTATAATTCCAGAGCTCTGTCGGCTTCTCTGTTATTGAGGTGGATGCAAGTTACTTCTGTCTTCGTGGCGTTAGGCCTAAGCCTCCATTTACGGAAGTATGCTGCCAGGGAAGACAGATAGGGTTTCTTCCATTGTATCAAAATCAGTGTGCATTGTTGCAATAGCCCAGTTATCAGCGTAGCCAAATTTCATACAAGCTGTTTCTGGCATGTCAGCAATGTATAGGCTGAAAATCAGTGGGGCTAATACCGAGCCTTGAGGTAAGCCATTTTGAAGGCATTTCTGGCTACTGACTTTGTTTCCCCGGCTCTGAAGAACGCCCGAAACAGTCTGACTAGCGCAGCCGAAGTATTTCATCTCCCAGGCGCACCACAGCAACCCGATGGTGCCCGAAGCACTTCGCTTGTGATATCATTACTCGTATGTTTATCAAAACTAGTGAAATGTAATAAACGAAAACGGTAGACACGTAGGGTAACCATTGGAGATTGTCCAACTGAAAACAGGAATAAATACTATGAACAGTTTATAAATAATTAATAAGAGAAATTTTCTAGGCGCGCAGTCCGGAACCGTGCGACTGCTACGGTCGCAGGTTCGAATCCTGCCTCGGGCATGGACGTGTGTGATGTCCTTAGGTTAGTTAGGTTTAAGTAGTTCTAAGTTCTAGGGGACTAATGACCACAGCAGTTGAGTCCCATAGTGCTCAGAGCCATTTTTTGAATAAGAGAAATTAGGCGTTTTGGCACCTAACATCCGAATGTACCGACCAATCAGAAGCAAGTTCAGTACAATTGGCGGACTCTCCCACGGGACTGGTACATACTGTACCATCTGTCGCTTGTACCTCACTCCACTTTTGTACCAAATGCTACTTCACGTGTATCAAGCTGCATCAAGGCGAACTTCTTGCAAGATAAAATACTGGCGGCCACAGCCAGGAATATCACAGTCTTTATAGCATCGCCTCAGCGTTGTCGGAGCTCTGTAGACGATCTGCGGTGTTTGGTATGGTGCCTCTTGCGTTTGTTTTGAAATTGTCGAAATTTAGGACAGGAATCTGTAGGTGGTGAGATTGGCTTTCTTGTCGGGGCTTGCTTGTGTTTTGTTTTTTGTAGCTGAATATGTTTTTTAATTTCTTACTGGACCACACATCCGCCCCTGAACGCTTGTCGCTTTCTGTTCTCACGGAAGTTGGCATTGCGGTCTTCAAGAAATTTAATGCAGTGAGGGGCCTGTAACAATGTTTTATCATATGGTTCAATCGTTGACAATCCGTGCGTTGTGCAGCGCTGCATTTCAGTTTTCAATTCTCGATTATGACCCTGGCGCAAGGCATAAACCTTTCAGTCTGAATAATAGAAACGTTGTCGCCTTTTCCCATTATGGTGACACAAATCAGTTCTCGGTGCGAATTTCTTGTCGCTGGGTCTCTCGTTTTGAACTGTATTGGATAACTTGTATCAAGTGCATCAAAGAGAATGTCAACGGAGACAAATTGTCTGGGCAGTCCCTTTATTACGACTTCGAAGCCACTGAATTGTGTGTGTGTAATCTTCAATGGTATCGAAGTGTTCGTTTGTGTGATCGCCTTTGTGGGAAGCTCGCAGCGAACCAGAGATGGCCATCTTTAATGTTTTAATAATAATCCATAATTTTCGCTGCCGTGAACTACCGCTGGTGGTATTTTTCATCTGAATTGTCAATTTCTAAAACGAAGTTTTGATATACATTTACAGTCGTGACATTATATGCGATGGTGTCTTGCTCTGTGCTTTACTGCGACGCCACAATGTCTTTAGGTTTACGAACCGAGTTTGTTGCGCATGTCTCACTTCGTTTGTTTCGATAACTTCTGTGAAAGTCTCTATTGACAGCTGCACAAGTTGCTCGTCGGCGTTTGTTTTTTCTGTGTCTGGGATGAGAATTGCAGAGAGTTTTGAGACTGCTTCGTCAATAAGATTTTTGCAGCTTCGATTCGTTCACGGGAATTTCGATGGCTGAGGAGTTGGCTTCAATTTCAGCTGGCTTCAGTTTTAGCTGGCGGATTCGCGTGATGTGACGTTAGAAACCCTATTCGGCGTTAGATTCACTGTGTCGATGTATCGCGTGATATTTCGCGACGTCGGATTTGCGTTTTCCACATCTTATTTCGTTTTCACGCCCATGGCGTGCACTGACTTTTGCTACGATATATGAACCAGTTGCGGGAGCTGATTCGGTGTCATGCCCAGGTGAAAACGTCTGGGTGCGGTGTACTATTCTGATCTGCGCTGTGCTGTCCGTGCGTTTGTGTTTGATCTTGGCGGTGAATATGGCTCTACCCAAATCTCTCCTCGGCCTAGGGGTGCGCCGGCTTGCCTTCCGCAGACGGAGACCTCATCTCGCAAAACTCACTCTCTAACACCACCTTAACCTCACATACACGGTCCTAGACTATCGCTGCTACACATCAGGACCTGTGCAGCGTCCAAATCTCAGAGACCGCACTACGGGATTGCAACCCGCTCTTGTGAGGTACTCTTTCCGTTTTTGTTTTATAAGCTTGTCTGGGCTTGCTGTTCGGACGGTTTATCCGTTTTGACAGTATTGGTGTCAGGTTAGGTTTTTAATACAAATCCTGCCGTCCAGAATCTTTTCGTAATTCCGAGAAGCGGCCGTGCATGTTAGTTAATACGTTCAGTCGCCATCGACGTTCGGGATAGCAGTTCCATTACATACGATTAAATACTAACGAAGATAAATTATTCGTGGTCACTAACAACAATTCCGTTACAAACGATGAGTTGTGTAAAGTGCGTTGATAGTATCACATATTAATTTACAAAGTATAGTGTCAATCGGGAATTATTTACATTTTCCTGAGAAGCTGGTTTATCTCCTAAACATAGAACGTAGACGTAGAACGCTTTAATTTTGTAGGTATCTTCAGCAGTATTTGTGAATACTTTCTGCAAAATACGCAGCGAGTAGAGTTAGTAGTAAAAGAAATAATGAATTAAAGCGTTATGCTGTATGGTGAACCTTTACCGCATGAACAACGACAATTTAGTAAGCAATAAACGGTTTTCCTTTCGTTATGTGGGCCTGTAAGCGAGAAAACGTTTAGGAAAGATTCGAAATTATGTTTACATTTTGTTGGAAGTTGCTAAGCGCTATCGTTCACAACTACTGGATGAATATAGTCTGGGTAAAATTCGTGCCGTTAAGTTATGGTGTCTCAAAACTCATACACACTTTCTAACTGGACTTACTGTGTTAAATTTATAACGTAAGATGGTTCAAATGGCTCTGAGCACTATGGGACTTAACTTCTGAGGTCATCAGTCCCCTATAACTTAGAACTACTTAAAACTAACTAACCTAAGAAGATCACACACATCCATGCCCGAGGCAGGATTCAAACGTGCGACCGTAACGGTCGCGCGGTTCCAGACTGTAGCGCCTAGAACCGCTCGGACACTCCAGCCGGCTATAACGTAAGATTATACCTCTTAATGAGTAGATTATGACAACATTTTAATGTTTTTAATTCGGCCAATAACTATCTGAAGTACTGAAATAATATTTTTGCGGTCCTAGCAGGTCTCCTTAATTTGGTTTGTCCACCTGCTCGCTGCTGTCACCGTCTTTCCTTCCGTGTTTCCGCTACATTCCCTACATCTTCTCTCACTACATGACCAAAGAACTGGTGAAATTTTGGTTGACACGAGAGGAAAGGCTCCTGTAGAAAATGAGTTGCCCGATAATCTACATCTACGTACATACGCTACAAGGCACTGCATCGTACATGGCGGAGGGTACCTTGTACCACTATTACTCATTTCCTTTGCTGTTCCTCTGGCAAATACACAGGAATAAACAAGTGTGTATATGCCACGGTACGAGCCCTAATTTCTCTTATCTTCGTGGTCCTTACGCGAAATGAACGTTGAATGGACTCGTTCTGCAGCTACAAGTAACGTAAATTGGAACAATCACATAGATAATGCTGTGGGTAGAGCAAAACAAAGACTGCGATTCATTGGCAGAACAGAAGGTACAACAGGTCTACTAAAGAGACTGCTTACACCACGCTTGTTCGCCCTACCCTGGAGTATTACTATGCGGTGTGGTATCAGCATCAGGTGGGGCTGACGAATGACATCTTCAAAGAAGGGCAGCTCGTTTTGTATTACCGCGAAATAGGGGAGATAGTGCCACAGACATGATACGTGAATTGGAGTGGCAGTCATTAAAGCAAAGGCGTTTTTCGTTGCGACGGGATCTTCTCATGAAATTGCAATCACCAGTTTTCTCCTCGTACAATATGTGTTAGATGAGTATGTGCCAAGCAAGATCGTAAGAGATGGAAAAGAGCCACCGTGGTACAACAACCGAGTTAGAAAACTGCTGCGGAAGCAAAGGGAACTTCACAGCAAACATAATCATAGCCAAAGCCTTGCAGACAAACAAAAATTACGTGAAGCGAAATGTAGTGTGAGGAGGGCTATGCGAGAGGCGTTCAGTGAATTCGAAAGTAAAGTTCTATGTACTGACTTGGCAGAAAATCCTAAGAAATGTTGATGTCAAAGCGGTAGGTGGATCAAAACAAAATGTCCAGACACTCTGTGACCAAAATGGTACTGAAACAGAGGATGACACACTAAATGCCGAAATACTAAATGTCTTTTTCCAAAGCTGTTTCACAGAGGAAGACTGCACTGTAGTTCCTTCTCTAGACTGTCGCACAGATGACAAAATGGTAGATATCGAAATAGACGACAGAGGGATAGAGGAATAATTAAAATCGCTCAAAAGAGGAAAGGCCACTGGACATGATGGGATACCAGTTCGATTTTACACAGAGTACGCAAAGGAACTTTCCCCCTTCTTGCACCGGTGTACCGTACGTCTCTAGAAGAGCGTAGAATTCCAAAAGATTGGAAAAGGGCACAGGTCATCCCCGTTTTCAAGAAGGGACGTCAAACGGATGTGCGGAACTATAGACCTATATCTCTAACGTCGATCATTTGTAGAATTTTGGAACGTATTATGTTCGACTATAATGACTTTTCTGGAGACTAGAAATCTACTCTGTAGGAATCAGCATGGGTTTCGAAAAAGACGGTCGTGTGAAACCCAGCTCGCGCTATTCGTCCACGAGACTCAGAGAGCCATAGACACGGGTTCACAGGTAGATGCCGTGTTTCTTGACTTCCGCAAGGCGTTCGATACAGTTCCCCACAGTCGTTTAATGAACAAAGTAAGAGCATATGGACTATCAGACCAATTGTGTGATTGGATTGAAGAGTTCCTAGATAACAGAACGCAGCATGTCATTCTCAATGGAGAGAAGTCTTCCGAAGTAAGAGTGATTTCAGGTGTGCCGCAGGGGAGTGTCATATACATAAATGACCTTGTGGATGACATCGGAAGTTTACTGAGGCTTTTTGCAGATGATGCTGTGGTGTATCGAGAAGTTGTAACAATGGAAAATTGTACTCAAAAAATGGTTCAAATGGCTCTGAGCACTATGGGTTTTAACATCTATGGTCATCAGTCCCCTAGAACTTAGAACTACTTAAACCTAACTAACCTAAGGACATCACACGACACCCAGCCATCACGAGGCAGAGAAAATCCCTGACCCCGCCGGGAATCGAACCCGGGAACCAGGGCGCGGGAAGCGAGAACGCTACCGCACGACCACGAGCTGCGGGCGAAAATTGTACTGAAATGCAGGAGGATCTGCAGCGAATTGACGCATGGTGCAGGGAATGGCAATTGAATCTCAACGAAGACAAGTGTAATGTGCTGCGAATACATAGAAAAATAGATCCCTTATCATTTAGCTACAAAATAGCAGGTCAGCAACTGGAAGCAGTTAATTCCATAAATTATCTGGGAGTACGCATTAGGAGTGATTTAAAATGGAATGATCATATAAAGTTGATCGTCGGTAAAGCAGATGATAGACTGAGATTCATTTGAAGGATCCTAAGGAAAAGCAATCCGAAAACAAAGGAAGTAGGTTACAGTACGCTTGTTCGCGCATTGCTTGAATACTGCTCAGCAGTGTGGGATCCGTACCAGATAGGGTTGATAGAAGAGATAGAGAAGATCCAAAGGAGAGCAGCGCGCTTCGTTACAGGATCATTTAGTAATCGCGAAAGTGTTACGGAGATGTTAGATAAACTCCAGTGGAAGACTCTGCAGGAGAGACGCTCAGTAGCTCGGTACGGGCTTTTGTTAAAGTTTCGAGAACATACCCTCACCGAAGATTCAAGCAGTATATTGCTCCCTCCTACGTATATCTCGCGAAGAGACCATGAGGATAAAATGAGAGAGATTAGAGCCCACCTAGAAGCATACCGACAATCCTTCTTTCCACGAACAATACGAGACTGGAATAGAAGGGAGAACCGATAGAGGTACTCCGGGTACCCTCCGCCACACACCGTCAGGTGGCTTGCGGAGTATGTATGTAGATGTAGATGTAGATTGCGAAAAGATTCTGTTGGCACCCACCTACATAGGGAGAGATGATTATCACAATAAAATTAGAGAAATTAGAACTCACACAGAAGAATTAAAGTGCTCTTTTTCCCGTGTGCCGTTCGAAAGTGGAACGGTAGAGAGACAGCTTGAAGTGGTTCATTGAACCCTCCGCGAGGCACTTTATTGTGAATAGCAGAGTAATCAGGTAGATGTAGATGTGGCCTGAAGTGACAGTTCTCTAAATTTTCTTAACACTGCCTTGCGAGAAAACGTCGTCTTAATTCCAGGGATCCTCAATTAATTCGCGGTTCCAGACTGTAGCGCCTAGAACCGCTCAGCCAAACCGGCGGTTCTAGGCGCTTTAGTCCGGGTCAGCGCGGCTGCTACGGTCGCAGGTTCGAATCCTGCCTCGGGCATGGGTGTGTGTGATGTCTTTAGGTTAGTTAGGTTTAAGTAGTTCTAAGTCTAGGGGACTCATGACCTCAGATGTTAAGTCCCATACGGCTGAGAACCATTTGAACCATTTTGATGTTTATATTGATCTCTATTCCAACTTTCAGTACAGATTCCGAAACTCTCGGAATCGAGGTGATGCAAAAATTTTTGATGTGTGTATTTTCAGTTTCGTTTTGGTGGCTTTGCTGTTTCGCTTTTTCTGCTTGCCATATATTTGCGCATTGGCCGCACAGAAACGGCACTTTGCTCTATCTTCTGCACGCAGAGGGCATGCACTTGTGGCAGAGAGGTGGTAATATTTTAATGTGGTGCAGCCCCTGACAGTTTTTGCACAGTGCTAAACCATTCTCTGGTTCTTAATTTCCGGCTCGGCCAGGAGTCCACAGTAAGTATCAACAGGAAAATGTTTGTCAGAATCTTTCACTTTCAGTAAAGCTACAACAAGTGGCTGTAGAGGTATGAGTTGTTTGGTCTGATCGACTCGCCCTTTATATTAGTGGTCGTCTTTTATATTAATTTCGTTATCTAATAGTTCTCGCACGATATCTTTCGGCGATGTCTGTGGCTGTAGATCTGTTAACACTGAGTTCCTCAGGGGGTGGGTGTGAGCCCGAACTTCGTTTTTGTCGATGAAAACCTCGCTGCACTATTGTCTTCCATAGTGTCAAAAGTCTACTTAACGATGTCACTCTTATACGTGGTGCATAATTCACCAGAGACTGTCCGCTTTATTACTTTGTTAAGCTGTAAATAACTGGTCGTATGAAATAAAATGTGCTGCGGTCTCACTTTTGTGTTTCACTATGGACACTGACGAACAAAAAAATCCAGTCACCAAGAAGTAATTAATGTAGAATAACTAAATTTGTCTAGGTAATACTTACCAAGCAGGAACAACAGTATTCCGAGATCAGGCTTCCCCACCTGCACAAACGCCTACTTCAGCCATTGCTCTGCACGCAAGTGCTTGCCCACGCACAGAAGAGATTACTTGACAGCAATACAAAACGTTTCGCGCGGCTCCCCCAGTCGGGCATAGGTGTGTGTGTGTGTGTGTGTGTGTGTGTGTGTGTGTGTGTGTTGTCCTTAGCGTAAGTTAAGTTAGATTACGTAGTGTGTAAACCTAGGGACCGATGATCTCAGCAGTTTGGTCCCATATGAACTTACCACAAATTTCCAAATTTTCCAAACAATACAAACTTTGGAATCCAGAGAGTCTCCTTTACACATACATGTACTCAGGAAAAGTGTTTACTGTGGCAAACGTTAGAAACAAAACTGCAACTTCTCATAATGTAACAACCTTTCAACTTGAGTAACATATGAAACGTCCCCTTTGAAAATTAAGAACCACAGTGCCGGAAAACTCTTATGTCATTTGATTTTCGAACAGCTGAGCAAAATTAAACGTACTCAGACAGTTCTCTCTTTACTTATTCTTATAATCACTAAACTGACACACAATGTTTTTAGGGCAACGCAAACTGACTTTCAATAATCCCTACAAAAGAATGGCCCTGACTAACAATAACGTATACCTTTCATGAATCACTTACCTCACAAAAATCTTCGTTACTCGAACTACTACAATACAGCGAGCGCCAATACTGCCAGCTAAATAAAAGATTGTAACTACTGGAGGCACTAACTACTGATAGGCATAGTTAGCAAATGAAAGATTTTGATAGAGAACAAACAATGTATTTACCTTGATAGTGTTCAAAAGTCATAAGTTCATGATATCCAGGCCGGCCGTTGTGACCGAGCGGTTCCAGGCGCTTCAGTCTGAAATCGCGCTGCTGCTACGGTCGCAGGTTCGAATCCTGCCTCGGGCATGGATGTGTGTGTGTGTCCTTTGGTTAGTTAGGTTTAGGTAGTTCTAAGTTCCAGGGGACTGATGACCTATGATGTTAAGTCCCATAGTGCTTAGAGCCATTTGAACCATGACATCCAGTTTAAAAAATTTCTTTTTTCTGGCGGACACACGTCCAGATCGGTCTACTCATAGTAGCCTCTCAAAACGCTGGCATCTCTCTCCCGACATGCACCACTGCTGGCGGCTCACCTCCAACTGCACAACGCTATGGGCTGCCCACATCGAAATGCTCAACACTACACTAGCGAATATTCCAACAGTGAGTCCAACCAGCGACAGATTGCACACAGCACAGTCAGCGGTTTTCATACAGAGCGCTACGTGGCGTCACCAACATAAAAACCTAAACAGCCTACTTCCAGATAGGACGCACAAGTGATTTGTTAGCAGCCTTGTTTGTAAATTCGCTGCATATTCCTAGTATGCTTCCAATAAACTGAATCTACTTCTGCTTTATCTACGACTGATCCGATATCATTGTTCCATTTCATATCCCTACACAAAATTTTACATCCAGTTATTTGTGAGTTGGCCGATTCCAACAGGATATCACTTTTTCGCGTTTTGCGACTTGCAGAATTTTACATTTCAGAACACTTAAAACAAGCTGCGAATCTTTGCACCACTTTGAAATCCCATTCTGATCTGACTCGACATTTGTGCAGCTTTTTTTGATAGTACTGTAAGTAGGCTGTTTATGCTTTCTTATTGGCAACGTTACGTAGCAGTCTGTGGCTGCTTTGCATTGTTGTAATACTCGCCATTGTAGTGTTAGGCAGCTGGCTGTGAACAGCGCGTAGCGTTGCGCAGTTGAAGGTGAGCCGCCAGCAGTGGTGGATGTGGGGAGAGAGATGGCGGAGTTTTGAAATTTGTCATGAACTGCTATATTTATATATGATGATGTCAAGGTAAATACATTGTTTGTTCTCTATTAATATCTTTCATTTGCTAACTATCCCTATCAGTAGTTAGTGCCTTCCATAGTTTGAATCTTTTATTTAGCTGGCAGTAGTGGCGCTCGCTTTATTGCAGTAGCTTGAGCAGCGAAGATTTTTGTGAGGTAAGTGATTTGTGAAAGGTATAGTTTAATGTTAGTCAGGGCCATTCTTTTGTAGGGAATTTTGAAAGTCAGATTGCGTTGCGCTAACAAAATATTGTGTGTCAGTTTAAGCACAGTCTTGTACAATTGTTCAAAGGGGATGTTTCAGTACTTCTTTATAGGTTACTGTTTCATTTGCAGAACTCCTGAGGTTACTATTAACATTCTCTGGCTGGTCGTTACATTCAATGTAAAAAAACAACGATCCCAGTACACACAGTTAGGGCATGCCTGCTGAAAGCGACCACACAGACTGCAGGAAGTCGCGTAGCTGAGTAGATTTCCGGCTCGTTGATGAGGCAGCGAACCGTGGAGTGGATACTGGGTGTCCCGGTCTCGCTTGAGTGACGAATGCTCTCTGCCGAGGCGGACCTCGCCGGCAGCCGCATCTCCGGCCGGCGGGTAAACATTCAGAGTTGCGCATTCCGTCACACAGAGTGCGTCGCAAGTCGGCGCTTTTACTCGAAATCTAAATGTTTACTTATCCCGACGTAGCTGTTGGGTGGCGTCCAAGAGACAAAGTAAGACACGTGCGATTATCTCGTGAACTCCACTTCGATTATATTGTGGAGGAATACGTCTTATTCAAATTTAAGAGTAACACCGTCACCATCCGGGTGGCTGGTTTGAACCCTACAGTGTTTTACGAGGGCAGTTCAATAAGTAATGCAACACATTTTTTTTCTGAAACAGGCGTTGTTTTATGCAGCATTGAAATACACCAGGTTATTCCCCAATCTTTTAGCTACACAACACTATTTTTCAACGTAATCTCCATTCAATGCTACGACCTTACGCCACCTTGAAATGAGGGCCTGTATGCCTGCACGGTACCATTCCACTGGTCGATGTCGGAGCCAACGTCGTACTGCATCAATAACTTCTTCATCATCCGCGTAGTGCCTCCCACGGATTGCGCCCTTCATTGGGCCAAACATATGGAAATCCGACGGTGCGAGATCGGGGCTGTAGGGTGCATGAGGAAGAACAGTCCACTGAAGTTTTGTGAGCTCCTCTCGGGTGCGAAGACTTGTGTGAGGTCTTGCGTTGTCATGAAGAAGGAGAAGTTCGTTCAGATTTTTGTGCCTACGAACACGCTGAAGTCGTTTCTTCAATTTCTGAAGAGTAGCACAATACACTTCAGAGTTGATCGTTTGACCATGGGGAAGGACATCGAACAGAATAACCCCTTCGGCGTCCCAGAAGACTGTAACCATGACTTTACCGGCTGAGGGTATGGCTTTAAACTTTTTCTTGGTAGGGGAGTGGGTGTGGCGCTACTCCATTGATTGCCGTTTTGTTTCACGTTCGAAGTGATGAACCCATGTTTCATCGCTTGTAACAATCTTTGACAAGAAATTGTCACCCTCAGCCACATGACGAGCAAGCAATTCCGCACAGATGGTTCTCCTTTGCTCTTTATGGTGTTCGGTTAGACAACGAGGGACCCAGCGGGAACAAACCTTTGAATATCCCAACTGGTGAACAATTGTGACAGCACTACCAACAGAGATGTCAAGTTGAGCACTGAGTTGTTTGATGGTGATCCGTCGATCATCTCGAACGAGTGTGTTCGCACGCTCCGCCATTGCAGGAGTCACAGCTGTGCACGGCCGGCCCGCACGCGGGAGATCAGACAGTCTTGCTTTACCTTGCGGCGATGATGACACACCCTTTGCCCAATGACTCACCGTGCTTTTGTCCACTGCCAGATCACCGTAGACATTCTGCAAGCGCCTATGAATATCTGAGATGCCCTGGTTTTCCGCCAAAAGAAACTCGATCACCGCCCGTTGTTTGCAACGCACATCCGTTACAGACGTCATTTTAACAGCTCCGTACAGCGCTGCCACCTGTCGGAAGTCAATGAAACTATACGAGACGAAGCGGGAATGTTTGAAAATATTCCACAAGAAATTTCCGGCTTTTTCAACCAAAATTGTCCGAGAAAAAAAAATGTGTTGCATTACTTATTGAACTGCCCTCGTACTAAGGTTGGTACGGTTAGACGTGGTATGTTCTCGGCTTCCTCCCACATCCATCCAGTCATAGCGGCAACTCCGCCATCAGGCCTAGAGGACCGAATGAAACAGACCAGTCGCCATGTCATCCTTTGCAATGTGGCGCCATATGGATGTGGTACTGGAAGGTCGTGTGCTTACCACACCGCTCTCCCGGCCGTTATCGACTTTCCAAACCTTCGAGCTGGTACTTCTCATTAAAGCGGCTCCTCAGCAGGGATCACGACGGGACTGACTGGACACAGTTGGAATTCTCCTACCAAGAAAAAATCCCTGGCAATGCAGGGAATCTAGTCCAGGTCAACTGCATGACGATCAACCATACTGACCAATCAGCTATGGAGGCGGACAGTTCTGTATAGGGAAGGTGACTGGGGTGGGGACGGAAATACCTACAGTTTAACCTAGACTGCGAACTACAGCGGAACACTAACGCAATAAAAACAGTTGTGAGAGGTGAAAGAAGCGATAGGTGACAGACAAAAATCGTATGACTTGACATCGAACTCGTGATCTTTGTATCGGTAGTTATTCAAATTTAAGATACAATATAAAATACATCTTATTTTTACAGAAAAAGCTTCTACATCCCCATCTACATGACTACTCAGCAAATCACACTTAAATGCCTGGCAGATGGTCACCGAACCACCTTGACAATAATTTTCTATTATTTCAATCTCGAACAGTGCGCGGAAAAAAGTACCCCTACATCTTCCGGCATGAGCACTAATTTCCCTTACTTTATTATGAAGAGCGTTTCTCCTTGTGTAGATCGGTGTCAACAAAATACTTTCGCATTCGGAGCAGAAAGTTGGTGATTGAAATTTCGTGAGGAAAACCTGCCGCAACGAAAAACGCCTTTGGTTTACTGTTTTCCACCCCAAATTCTGTACCATGTCCGACGCACCCTCTCCCCTATTTCTCGATAGTACAAAATGTGCTACCCTTCTTTGGAGTTTCTTGATGTACTCCGTTAATCCTGTCTGGTAAGGATCCCACACCGCGCAATAGTGAGTTGTTATTACTCGGTCAGAGTCCAACAAAATAGATCTGGCTCATCCAGTTCGTACGATGCGGTATCTTTCTGTGCTACAAATGCACACCTACTAGATGTTCTCTTTACAAACGTACACACAGCTTCATTTGAATGTTTAACTAGTGAAATCTTTGCTTTGCAACGGGGCTGGTTGCTCTGAGCAACCCGCTGATTCCCCCCCCCCCCCCCCCCCCCCCCCGACACACACCCACACAAACCCTACAATGACAGCAATTCAAAACTCATCTTCTGCATTATTTTCGTTGATTATTATACTGGAATTGATGACAGCTTAGGAAATACACCACACTATGCGGTGGCAGTACTTTACTTTCACATTTACAGTCGGAGGTTACAGATACAACACAATACTGCTCAGGTCAATAGACAGATTCCATGATTCAGTGACAGAGAAGAGGAGATGAATCGACCCTTGCTCGCCACTGATCAGAGACTTAACCTCGTGTGACTGTCTTTTTCAGCATGAAAGACTTGTAAAGCATTCGGCACACAAAACGTAATTTTAAAGGCACATCAACACATTACATCAACACATTACATCAACAAATATTCAAGTAGTCTGAATTGTGTGGTGACAAACGAGAAACTACTTACACACAGCGAAGCATACAAGAAGCCTGAACTAGAGCGGTAATCTCAAAGTCAAGAAAGCCGCACATATCACCTGTTTAACACACAGCACTGCGCATCTACACAGAGTCAATCTTTTAACCTCTCAATATAGCGAACGTAGTCCTTCGGAACCAGCAGAACTACTGCTCAGCTGTTCCCCCTACGCTAGTCAGCAGGCAAGAGTCTGTAAACTAATCGCCAGACTTGAAATTCCCCTACCAGCAAGTGTCGCGAACCTTACACAGTCCCTAAAAATAAAATTTATGCCCTCATCACAAAAGATGGTCAGCAACCGGACTCCGCTTCTTTTTCACTTCATGGATTAAGCATATTCGCCCGTTGCGGCTTCACAGGTGTCTTCAGTGTATTCTGTGTCCTCCTCCATCCCTCTTTCCCCTCGGTACGTAATCCAGCGCTGCCTCGGGAAATCTGGCATTTTCCATTCTTTTTTAAATGGCCGCTCCCATTCTGCCAACGGTTTAATATTTTATAATGTACTGATGCTTTATTTAATCCTTTCATTTCGTATTCTCGTACATCCTTTAACACACCTTAAAAATTTTATTTCTGCCGACTGTATTTTACTTAGCTGCTTTTGAGTCGGCACCCAGGTTTCGCTGCTATGAAGCAGTGCGGGTAAAGCATTACTATTTAATATTTCATTTTCAGTTCTTTTCTAACCAAATTTCTCTGCACTGCCCTACAGCCTGAAATTCGCTAATTTTTTTGGTCAACGCAAAATATTTAAAATTCGATACTTGTTGTAAAATGTTGTTTTCTAGGACAATTTTTAATCAGTCTTTTCCTCTAAAGCCTACAATTTTGGAATTATTAATTAAGATTTTAAAATTATAAGTTTTACGTAGATTATTTAAAACATACATTGGTTTCTGTAACTATGTTTTATTTACTTGAATCATTATGTGATCGTCTGCAAATAAAAGCGAGTTTGTACAGACACTGTTTCACAATTTAAGCCCTAGATCTTCAAGTAATTACCATTTCTTAAAAATGTCGTCAATATATATATATATATATATATATATATATATATAAAGAAGTGGGTTATCTGTCTTTGACATGTAAGACAACTTCCAGGGTGGCGATATGATTCAAAATGCACAGGTCGAAAAGGGGCTAACCGACTATCTAGGCCCCCTAGATCAGCTGACAATCCTCTGGGTTTTCCTGTCTTGGTCAATCTCAGAAGTAAAGTGTAAACTACTGTCTCCCGTAGATAAGGTTGCGCATGGAATTGTGAGGATTTTATGAGATGATGTTTGAAATATATCGTAATTCACAGAAGGAATGGGAGGACGGCACGTGGAAGAATTTCCTTAACAGGTACATGAGTATAAAACACTGTAGAACGTAACGTGCTGTAGTTTTGCATTTCCTGCTAAAGTAGAGCTTGGGCAAAAATGAGTTCCAGGTGGGTGCTAATAAAAGAAATTGCATTTCAAATTCGTTTATAGTAAGTACGACAGTACGTATAACAGCCCCACATCCGATTCTCTAAAAAATCATACTCCATTATATGAAACAACTTAAAATGTGTGATGAGTTTGTTAACGACGTCATATCTCCTGAACTACGCGTCAGACAGTGATATAATACAGTAGGCAAGTTCAGTTGTACGTGCGGATGCTGGCTGTAAAATGTACTGTGAACAGAGGTAGTAGTAAACAAGTAATAAATTAAAACGCCATGCCTGATGGTGAGTTGGTACTGCGAAAACAGCGTAAATGTAGTATGCGGTAGACACTTTTTCCTTGATTATTTAGTGGTGGGTGTCAGCGAGAAGAAGTTTAAAAATGTCTGAAATTTTGTGGAAAGTTTGTTGGATGTCTCTAAGTGCTCTCATTAGGAAGTACTGAGTGAATAAAGTCTGGCTATTTTGTGCGTCATGCGTTATGCTGGCTCAAGACATAGACGCATTTTCTAATTTAAATACTTGGCTTAGTGTTTACATGTTCAACGTGAGATTATACCTCTTAATGAGTGCATTATGACAGCATTTAATAAATTTTAAATTCAGTCAGTAATGATAGGAAATGCCAACCGATACGCAGGGATGTGGAGAAGGATACATGTATCAATTCTAGATAAAAGACCTTCGTGTCGAACCGACGGACTCTTAACTTACAAATGAAAACCTTAAGAGCTATGAGCACTTGTTCACCTTCGATACTGCGAAACACATCTATTCTGCTGACCAGGTGCCCACAGCTCTTAAGGTATGCGTTTTAGACCTCATGTTTACCAGATTTTCTTTCTTGTTTTGGTACATAGTACCACCTCTGAAACCTGCCTGCCCTACAGTCTTAGCAACAACAGCACCAGCAGAGTCCGCCTAGCGAACGGTGGTCGATGCGCAGCGATCATTTTTCATCCGAAGTGTTGAGCTAGTTCGTTCGTTTGTTCGGAAAGAGAAACCGACATTCTCCGCTCGCTTTCGCCTGGTTGGCGCCTCGCTGGGATGAAAGAATCGAAGCGCACACCGTGCAATCTTCCTCATGCGATTTTATATAAACCAATCGATAAGAAAATCCTTTTTGCGTTATTTATAGACTTATAAGTCAGCTACATGATGACGTGCCCATAATTTCGTTATGGTCATAGTTATTGTGACATTTGCATTGAAGTAAGGAATTGCGCTTAGTTCTAAAAAGTTTGCAATGATAAATAGGGGTAGCCATGATTAGTTCATGTTACATAATATGTTGCTGCATATGAAATTTAGATGAGATATTTTTCTTTAGACTTTGGTGGAGGTCTCTATCTGTCACCAATCTCGAGAAGATTGATCTGATGTAGCACACTTATTTACGATTACATGTGCGAGCGACGAATCCTGAATGAAAGATCCACGACATTCCTCATATTTCTTTTGGGATATCCAAAGGAGTTTTTGGCAAATATGAACATCAAAGAAGAGGATAATGCCATATCGTAACAAAAAATAAAACACCTACAGCCGTCCTTATGATTTCATTTTATTTTGTCGCTACCAGTTTCGACGCTTCATTGTGTCATCTTCAGGCTGTTTTGATGCGGTACAGGTTGATACGATCCCCAACTGTCAACTCACATTTGATGGTTGGAGTGCTGACACGTAAGTTTCAGATTATCTGCGAATCCAGTAATGCTGGCAACTGATGGGTTATGCATGGGGATCGTATCAATCTGTACCGCATCAAAACAGCCTGAAGGTGACGAAATGAAGCGTCGCAACTGGTAGCGACAAAATAAAATAAAATCATAAGGTCGGCTGTAGGTGTTTTAGTTTTTGTTACGATAGTAAATGGCCGTCGTCCCAGAGACGTCCTGCAAAAAGGATGGACACACCAAATATTGCCATATGGTTATCATGTGAAGGCTCATTACCTGTTGTGTTATTCCCCTGACTACAAAGGTGTTTGATGAAGGCATCCAATTTTTGAGGGCCATCGATAGCTAGTGAAACGAGAAATGCTTTGGGTTTTAGAACAACGTTTTCGTAGTACTGAGGACGAGCTTTTTCATAACCTATTGACCTTACTTGTCGTCAGTTCTTGACTTAACATACTTAATAAATCACTGTTTCAGAATTCTCTAACAACTGCTTCAGCACAGCATGTTAGTGAGATGACATTGCGTAACTCCGCTGTGTAATGGCAGGAAGAGGAAATTTTAAAATGACAACAAGAGAAACGTAAGTTTTACTCAAATTCGCCACACATGACGCTTCTCTGAAAGTTGCAAGTGGTTGACATGTCAGGCGCTGCTTTTGTTGCACTTTGAGCGGAATGCTTTGTAAATATTAACGAAAGCAGAGGTGACTGATTATTTTTGAGTCACGACCATGGAAGTGTGGGCATTGGGAGGCTCCACTTAGTATTTGCAACAAATGTGAGCATAGGCTTCAGTTTAGAACAGCACCTGGCCATCAGTCCTCGCCATTTCTCCCACATCGCTCTGACCGCCTGTACGCAACCCCCACCATTACCGCTCTCCCCCGCTTACCCTGCCGACTGCGCATCTAGCCGCCACGTTATTCTCCGCATCCTCTAAATACATTCCACTATCAGAGGTATCAGAACGATTTTTACTTGTACGGCGTTTGAAAAGTCTATTCAAAAATAAAAACAACGTACGTGTTTGGGGTAAACCTTTTTTATTTTTCGACATAGTCTCCTTTTAAATTTATACACTTCGTCCAACGCTGTTCTAATTTGTTGATTCCTTCCGAATAATAGGAATTGTCAAAGTCTGCAAAATAGCTATTAGTTGCTGCAATCACCTCCACGTTTGAATAAAATCTTTGTCCCACCAGCCATTTCTTCAAATTGGGGAACAAATAGTGGTCTGAGGGAGCCAAGTCTGGAGAATAGGGGGGATGTGAAACGAGTAGGAATCCTGTTTTCATTAATTTTGCGACCACAACTGCTGAGGTGTGTGCTGGTGCATTGTCGTGATGGAAAACGACTTTTTTTGCGATCCAATCGCAGGCGTTTTTCTTGCAGCTCGGTTTACAAACGGTCCAGTAACGATGAATAATATGTACCTGTAATAGTTTTAGCCTTTTCCAGATAGTCGATGAGGATTAGCCCGTGTGAATCCCAAAAGACAGTCGCCATAACCTTTCCTACCGAAGGAATGGTCTTCGCCTTTTTTGGAGCAGATTCTCCCTTGGTAACCCGTTGTTCAGATTGTTGTTTGGTCTCGGGAGTATAGTAATGTATCCATGTTTCATCCACAGTGACGAAACGAGACTTAAAGTCCTGCAGATTCTTCCTGAACAGCTGCAAACCATCCTTGCAGCACTTCACACGATTCCGTTTTTGGTCAAGTGTGAGCAATCGCCAGCCGGAGTGGCCGTGCGGTTCTAGGCGCTGCAGTCTGGAACCGAGCGACCGCTACGGTCGCAGGTTCGAATCCTGCCTCGGGCATGGATGTTTGTGATGTCCTTAGTTTAGTTAGGTTTAATTAGTTCTAAGTTCTAGGCGACTGATGACCTCAGAAGTTAAGTCTCATAGTGCTCAGAGCCATTTTGTGAGCAATCATGGAACCCATCTTGCTTTCTGATGTCCAAATGTTTATGCAAAATATTATGTACCCGCTCATTCGAGATGCCCACAGCACTAGCAATCTCATGCACCTAACTCTTCTGTCATCCATCGCCATATCATGGATTTTATTAATGATTTCTGGAATCGTAACCTCCACAGGGCGTCCAGAACGTTCAGCATCACTTGTGCTCATATGGCCACTCCGAAAATTTTGAAACCACTTATAAACTGTTCTAATCGAAGGTGCTGAATCACCACACCAAACTCTTCTTCGTCAGTTTTCTGTCAATCACTCGAATGCCAAACACAAAGAAATACACCAATGTGGCTAAAACTTGGTGTGCGTTCTTTCCAAGGATGCTACTAACTAAACATGACCTCGATGCGCGCCGGTGGTGCCATCTCTCGGACTTTGCACGGACTTTTCAAATGCCCCTCGTAACTTTAAGCTCAGTCGTTTACGGCCTAGGGTCCGTTGCCCCTCCCCATCATCCATCAAACTCTGTAACGTCATCAAGGACCCCTGTATATTTGTGTAATAGAAGTTGCCCTCTGAGTCAACCTGAAGCTAGCCTGACATCTGCCAATTTCTCGCTGTTGACACTACATACCTCTGACTCGGAGAAAGTACACCATTTCTCCTTCCACATGCGTACCAGCGACCTATTAGATGGATGGGCGTAATCCGAGTGACTGGTGAGTGCCGTTTGCACAACGTGTTGCTCCTAGTGGTCGGTAAGCTCCAGTGCAGTTCTCTCGCACGAAGTGCGGATGGTCTGAGTCTCTGTGTGAGCAATGAAACCCGGCGAGGCGTGAAATAAGCGCCATAGAAATGCGGCGAGGGCCTCCGGACTCGCTACCTCCGCGCATAGCGACTAGAGACAAAGGGGAACGTAGCGAGCGGAGTGCCGTCCGGGGGGTGAGGGTGGGGCTTGGAGGTGTAAGCTGCGGTCGCAACAGGCCTCTCGAGCTGCGAGGGCGCGCGCTCCGTCAAAGAGCAGAGCACGGCGGTCGGTTACAGGTGACTGCCGCCTCGCAGTAACGAGCGCCACCAGCAGAGACCGCGGCTCTTTCACGGCGCCCCCGCCCCCGCATGCACTGTGTACACAGCGTCTCGCCGCTGCAGCTGAATGCAGACGGCGCCCGGCCCTGTATGTACGCCGCGAGAGCAGCGTCACCGCTATTCGTGACGCCTCCTCCCGCACCTCCAAGTTGCAGAGAGTGTTCTTAGAGACGCGCGTTTTACTACAGCGACGCTCTTACTCCACGCCACGCCTCCCTTCGAGCAACGAGCCGGATTTTAATTTTATTTTCTGAACAGCTGTCTTCAAAGTGTAAATGTTCTTCGTATTCGGCGCACACTTGGAAGGCTTGGTGGCACTCTCAGACAAAGAGTGAAAGAAGTACTTTCACTTCCCCGCGTAACTAAAACACACAGTGGACTTACCAATTATACGGGTTAATGCGGACCCGAGACGGCACGGTGAAAGGCGTGTGGTTCCGCCTCGACTCAGTTCATAGGCAAGTGAACATGACGCTACCCGTCCTCGACAAAGAGGCACGCACGTCGACACGCTGGCGTCAGTGGTAGCGTAGCTCTTTGGCCTGACCGAACGTGTGACAAGTCTCGCGGGAAGCTAGTGCCTTGCGGTTGCCAACTATACGGTAGATGGTTTGCCGCAAGAAAATGATTCAAATGGCTCTGAGCACTATGGGATTTAACATCTGAGGTCATCAGTCCCCTAGAACTTAGAACTACTTATGTGGTGTCACCGCCAGACACCACACTTGCTAGGTGGTAGCCTTTAAATCGGCCGCGGTCCATTAGTATACGCCGGACCCGCGTGTCGCCACTGTCAGTAATTGCAGACCGAGCGCCACCACACGGCAGGTCTAGAGAGACGTACTAGCACTCGCCCCAGTTGTACAGCCGACTTTGCTAGCGACGCTACACTGACGAAAATACGCTCTCATTTGCCGAGACGATAGTTAGCATAGCCTTCAGCTACATTTGCTACGACCTAGCAAGGCGCCGTATTCAATTGATATTTATTATGTGAAGCATGTATCATCAAGAGCGATGTTCTACAATTGTGGATTAAAGTTAAGTATTATATCAACTACGTACTTTATTTGCAATTCTCAAGGTATTGTCCTGTTCCAGACCTCACGCCAGTCAGCGTGTAATTAAACGCGTGCATTTCGGCCTCCTCTAGAAAAACAGTGTTGGCTCTTCTGCCAACACTACAACTTAAACCTAACTAACCCAGGGACATCACACACATAAATGCCCGAAGCAGAATTCACAGCTGCGACCGTAGTGGTCGCGCGGTTCCAGACTGAAGCGCCTAGAACCGCTAGGCCGCACCGGCCGGCCTTGACTTGTTGTCAGTTCCAGTATAAACATCAACGAAAATAATGCAGAAGATGAGTTTCAAAGAATTTCGAATTACTATCATTGTAGGGTTTGTGTGTGTGTGTATGGGGGGGGGGGGGGGGGGGGAGTGGAGGATCAGCGCGTCGATTAACAAGAAGAGCAATCAACTATCCAAAGCATTCATTCAAGTGAAGCTATGAAGCTGTGCATACGCCTGCGAAGGGAACATCTAGAAGGTGTGCATTCGTAGCACGGAGAGATATCGCATCGTACGAAATGGATGAGCCAGAGCTAATGTGTTGGCCTGTGAACGAGTAGTAACAAGTCAATGTTGTGCGGTATGGGATCCTTACCAGACGGAAGCGCCTAGAACCGCTCGGCCACAGCGGCCTGCGGTTTGCCCTAAGAATTGTTTCTTAACCGTTGTCCGAGTTGCTCATGCGTTTTACTCACCTTTTGTTCGTGTTGCTGCTTCACAGTGCTCCAAATCGCTGCAAATCTATTGGTCAGATTCCTAGATGCTGTTGGCTTAAACGATGCCTTGCAAATGTAACTGTCTTCATTAATCTAGGCCGAGTTTGTTTTCTGATGTTGCAGTTAGGTACGGCAAATCTCTTGACATTATTTTCAACTGAAAATATATGGTCCACCTTTACGCAAACACTGTTTTTAGGGTTCCGGGCCTGAATCTGTAAAAACAGAACCCTTATAGCATCGCTTTGTTGTCCGTCCGTCGGTTTGCCTACCTGTCAGTCTGCTATTATACGAAAATTAGCACCAAAAACAGTTCTTGTTTTTTGTTGTCTTTACCTTCATTTTTTACGCTATAGGGCTACGCAGAATGCTGGGTACATTATCAGACATCGGTAGCTCGTCATCTGCAACTAAATGATGTTAAATGTGAAATTGCCTGACGAGTTAACACAGTACTTTATATCTAAACGCAATTTTATTATGCGAAAATATTTCGCGACTATATTTTGTGATTGCTTGGATTTACCTTCCTAAAATCCTGTTTCATATGCATTCTCATAAGTTACTAAGAAGCACACAAAATACTACATACATTTTGCGGACCTTCGTTTGTGCGTAACACGTCTTAACTTTACCAAAACACAGTGTTAACCCTGCCGTTGTGTGTTTAGTTCCAGTAGGCTTTCATTTGTTCTCTGGTGAGTTTGGCGACAAATTCTAATTTTGTTTACTTTCTGCCTATGACCCTCCCTCCGTCTTCCTCACCCCCCTCTCTCTCCCTCTATGTGTATATGTGTCTGTCTGTGTGTGTGTGTGTGTGTGTCTGCCTGTTTGTATCGTTTTTTCTGTAAACTTCCTTTAACGTGATAAATATTGTGCCACTGCATATAATAGTGTAGGCTTTTATAATACGTTTACCTCCTGGTGAAGCCTTCTCTATGTAGAAGTGATCAGCAAATGTGCAGAGACTTTTTAAAGCCCTGCTGTATCTTCCTTCAAGCTTCCTGAATGGTTGCCCTATGTATACTGACTGTCGAATGTTGCTTTTAAGTCCAATCTCTTGGATTTAACTGTGGTTATTTGCTGTGATCTGACTTTTGCCTGTGTTACGTTGTCTTTCTGTGTTCTATTTGAAGTCACTGTTTCTTTACAATGTTACCTATTCTGTCAACTATTCTAGTATTGTAGGTTCCTATGTATATTTTTTCTTTTTGTGCGGGTTCTTGCTGTGTTCGGTCTTGCATGTGATCATTATCTGTATGTTGCGTTCTTCCGTGTTGTTGTGCAAGATATTGTGTACATATGTCCTGTTCATTCCTTTTCCGTTTACATTATTATTGGTTTAGTTTCTTTGTCATGTAAGTATCATAACCAGTTTCAACAACTGTTTCTTTTATTGTGTTTAACTCTTAATGTATGTGTAGTTTAGTTCGCTTGTGGGTGTTCCGCTTAATAGGCGCAGCATGGATCTGAAGCTTGCTCACAATCCGTAATAGGCCACACAATGACTGCATCCAGGCACTTACAAATCTCTGGTACATTTCACAACGTTAACGAGTATCTTTAGGTGTTACGTGGTGTTTTAGCATTTCACAGTAACTACTTGTACAGCAGACTGATAGCAGGTGCAGCAGCGTAGTCAGCACACGCTGCAGATCAGGTGTTACCGAATGTTCAGAGGAAAGCTTTTCTCTCGTGTTCAGGGGTCAGAGTTTTTGCATTTAAGAAAGCTTCAGAGATGCTGCAGTTTAAAGAAAGTCCATAAACATATGCATTGTACGGAAGTTCGTCCAAAAAGGCGAGCTCCTTTGTAATAAATGTTCATTGTCTTTGCAACCGCTTAGTTCGACATCTTCCCGTTGCAGGACTAACTTATCATTTCTTTCTGAGACACATGACGCCTCCGCAGGTTAATGGTTGTCGCCACACAATTATAGTTAGGGTTTACCTGAAAATCGCCTATGATCAGTTACACATTATTCATATTTTTGTTTATCTGAGTACTTAATGTAGAAGGCAACGATTGGCTTTCAACGGATAACCGAAAAACGCGAATAATCCAAACTAAAACTGCTATTTACTCAACATGTTAGATGTTTCAAAGTCAATTGCATTGCTTTACTCGCCGGAAATAACGGGTTGGAAATCATCGACCTTTTGCTCGTAGCGAAAGGGTTAAACAAAGCTGTAAACAGAACTGAAAACGTGCAGTCATAAAGCATAGACTGCACACCGACCAGCGCAGCGCCGCGAAACGGAGTCGAGAAGGCGGTGACTAGCGTGCCAGCGGAAAGAGCGGGCAGCGCCACACCTCCAGGAAGACAAGACAGAGTTCAGCGCCCCCTGTCAACGAAGCATCAGTACTGAGTAATAGCAATAGTATTTAGCCTGCTTTCTTCGAATAGGTATACAGAGTAAAGTACTGGTATGTAGGAGGCACAGCAATCAAGAGAAGTTTCTTCTATTTTTAGAAATAGTTTTGTATTAGTTAGGAAGTCTTTGTACAGATGTTTTTGGATTTCTACCACCAGCCATCGCAACTTCTCTCCTTTGCGTCCGCGCTGGCTCCCACAGTAAACGGCACAACAGAAACTGTGTGTTGACTTGCGGCGTCAAAATTCATAAAATTCCCAGATTTTATGACTGACCCACTATCGTCAACAAGGGCTAAGTCCGACTAACCCGGCCAGCTAACCGAGAGATTTTCACCCAAGGACTGCGTCCCGAGAAACGTCGTAGCCATACAGACAGGAAGACAACAACACACATGTTCATGTTACAGGGATAATGTCGCTGCAATTATCTACAGGATCCTTCAGGATTTTTTATTTGTTGTTAAATTACCGAACTTCGCACGCACAACCAATAATCGTGTCATCTAGAGCTTGCTGTATGACTGTAAAATTCGTACTAAGTTCATGAAGGAAGAAAATGAGACACTCCTTTTGTGTTTTCTGCTGTATTCACTGTAGGTGTACACTATGAAGTACAACAAACAACGTTCAGAGTCATCAAGTAGAACGCAGTTCTTATGTGCGTCATACATGTGCCGTATATTTCTTCTGTTACGTCAACATACAGAAGGGTCGGCCTGTGTGCTGGTGCTCGACTCGGAGGTACGCCTGTTCGAGTCCTGGTGGGGGATGACATTTTCGCATTCTCGCCGTCAAGCGAAAGAGCGCTGGCAGCGTGAAGTTCCTTATCAACAGGCTTTGCGCCAATGTCTTCGATTAAATTCCAACCTCTCGTCAGTGTCTCACGAGCATGTGACACGATGGTGATCCATCAGCCAGACGGGGACGTTAAACCCGGTGGCGTCCTCGGTACTGTTCAATATGAGTTGTTGAATTGCCTCATCTGGCAGAAGACAGACCCAGAAAACGCTTGATGGCAGACCCAAAGCCTGCTTACAAATGCAGGAATGCGCTGCAGGCCCATTGTAACGCTCCCGGAGCGACTGTGCAGAGATAATTACACAAATTACAGCGCGCACAGAGATACTTAAACAGTCATACTTCGCGCGCTCCATATATGAACTGTGTGTGCAAAAGCCCTAACGGCCCGCGTTGCGTAACAGAAAAATTAACGGCTGTCGCACCGGTACTTTTGGCGCCCCGGCATGTACAGGTGAGAGAGAGTTAATATTTAATGACCGCTAAGTTGATGAAGTTAACATGGTTTTGTAATACCAGTGTTATTTTATTGCGGTTGTGTTCCGGGGAAGTATCTGTTTTCTTAAGTCACATGAACGAGAGCGCTGTATTATGCCGGCTGCAGCATCTCCGCCGCTGGCGCCAGAGATGCTATGCTGACCGTTTCTCAATGCCACTACGCAACTGCAGCAACAGCCGGCAGAGAGAAGAAGCTACTGCCGGCGACTGTTGTTCCCTTCTGAGTTTCATTATAAAATTGATACTGTAATTGTACTTGAATGAAAATTGAATGACGATGTGTAATTCCAAATGTGCATGTTATGATATTCTGAAACAATCTGTATTCTGACATCTATCAGTCAATGCCTCTCATATAACATTTGTGTGTTATACGACGCTAATAAAAGTGTTACGAAGTGACAATCACTTTTCTGCCTACTCAGTCAAGAAATATAAAGAGATTATTTAATGTGTGGGCAACGATTTTAAGGGAGTTCATCTGCTGAGTTATGGGAATTTTTTCGACATTAGAATGAAATTATTTTACAAGTTGTAGGTTTGCCAATAAATACTCGAAGATTGAAATCTGAGACATACATCACTAAGTCGAAGAAGGCTGCAGCAATAAACAGCATCTTTGATCTCTATCGTCAAAATCAGTAATTTTACGAGGACAAAAGAAAAAACTACTTACCCAGTTTAGTCTCTCGATCAACGGACCCGCTGTCTAACTACAAACTGAAACTGACTAATTTAAACCCAAGATTTAAGTACGGGTTACATGCTGGTGAGAAGACATCCGAGGACGGTCAGGCAAATTAATTGAAACAGTCACTTTCTCAAAGCTTTATAGTTGTACATCGGAGCCAGGGAGTAACGCCGCATCTAGTATGTGGTGGAATTGGAATAATCCCTCCAATGCATTTCACAATTGTTTGCAAGGTATATATGGAGATAGATGAATTACGTTATCCATTCAATTTCACATAAATTACAGTCATTTCCAATGTTAGCTGTGAAAAAGGACGACATAATTTCATTTCACTGTCGTTGTCCATATCAATACGTTTTTGACATCGATAGGACAAACTCTAATCTTCACTACTTTTGGAAAATATGATAAGGGCTAGACTTCAGAGCAGAGTAATGTGGAAACCGTACAAAGGCAGCCCTTGTTTGTGTTCCGTAGAATCAATTTAGTACACTATGAGCTCTTCCTAATAGTGTTACTCTCTGAGGTGTAATATCCAGACAATTTATGGACTACCAGGTATCCCAGAGCAAAAAAATCAAGTTATCTGTGATAAAACTTTTCAAACACATTCTCATTCTGTACATATTGCTTAATAAGAGCTAATTTAATATGAGTCCGGGTACCTAAGTCATAAACTCAGATACTCCCGTACAGAAACCAAACAAAATATTACTGCGCGAATGTATCGAGCGAGTAATTTGTCGCGTGTTGGGCAACTGGTGAGGAGGGTAGACGAGGGGCAAGGAACATTGTGTGTGCTCATTAAACAGGGGGTCGGTCGGGCAACATTGCAGGGGGCTCAATTAACCGCCTTGATTGGCTGCCATAATTGATGAAGTAAACTTAGGTTCATAATGGCCACGCAGTCTTCCATAAGTCCCCACGAATCTGGCATCTTGCTTGCTTGCTGAAGTAAGGAGACATTACCGAGTAGTATCGTCAGCAATTTGCTACACGAAGCTCCAATCTGCTTTGAATTTGCATGACACAGAGGACTCTTGGAGATTACATAAGGACAATTTTTACGTACTACTGGGACACTGCCGAAAATCGTTACGACCCATTCCCAGTAACAGGACTAACGTGGCTTTCTATTGTTAACCGAGGAGCTGTACTGAAGGGGAAGAACGACGTGTACACGGGCGGCAGTGGGAGTGGCAGCCCATCCCAAGCGTCTGTCATACATGGGCGTAAATGGTGAGTGTTAGCCGTCGATACGGGGCAGGTGACGTCACTAATGGCCATGACGTCTGCGCGGCGTCGTTTGGGATGGTACAGACCAGGGCAGAGGTTTTGTGGTGCCACCGCCAGACACCACACTTGCTAGGTGGTAGCCTTTTAAATCGGCCGCGGTCCGCTAGTATACGACGGACCCGCGTGTCGCCACTATCACTGATTGCAGACCGAGCGCCGCCACACGGCAGGTCTAGAGAGACTTACTAGCACTCGCCCCAGTTGTACGGACGACTTAGCTAGCGATGCAACACTGACGAAGCCTCGTTTATTTCCAGAGAAGATAGAATAGCCTTCAGCTAAGTCAATGGCTACGACCTAGCAAGGCGCCATAGCAATTGATAGTTATCGTATGAAGCATGTCTCATCAAGAACGATGTATACAAATGATGGATTAAAGTTAAGTATTCCAGCAGCTACGTACTTTTCTTTATAGCATTCATTCCGTATCCTGTTTCAGACCTCACGCCAGCCTGCTTGAGTTTAACGCGTGCATTTCGGCCTTCTCTAGCTATACAACAGGTTTCACAGGCTGACGTCACGAAAAATGAAGCGGTGCTCTCATCTCATGGCCTGGAGGAGCCCTGGAGAACGGCAGCCAGCAAAAAACTACGTAATTACAGTTTCAGAGAATGCTGTGATTCCTCTTCTTCTTGCATTAGGGGGACCAAGTTCGAATTTTAGTTCTTAATCCTTTGTTGTTCTTCCCTTTCGTTTCAGTATTCCTTAATTCTCTCACTCTCTTTCATTTTTCTGTCTTCAGACCATTTTTTTCCAGTTTTATTTTCCCTTCTGTCTTGGAATCCTTCCAGTTCTAAAATCTTTTCTCTAAAAATACCTGTTTTCAATACTTGTTCTTCTCTTATGTTACTCCTTTTCAAGTCTTTCCCAAGCTCTTGAATCCAGGTGATTGTTAATTTCTCTCCCCTAAGATGTCTGAGGGACATATGTCTGGAAAATAGATATACTCTCTTCCTTATTGTTTGTGATGTGTTTTCTATACTCGGATAAATTTCATTGTAACCTCGTAATTTCCAGACTGCTGCGTTTTTCCTGGAGACCTCATATTTTTCATATAACTCTTATTTCTAATATTTCTAATTTACCAACCTTATAATTTAATACTAGACAATCGCTGCATACAGGCATTTTCGTTTCACTGCTGTGCTATGGTGATGTGCTTAAGGTTTTCTAGATAAATATTTTTTGTTGTAGGTATTCTTTTTCCATCTCGTGTATCTTTGTTCTAAAGCAGATTTTTCTAAACCGTTTCCTCGAATGCTTTCCCCAGATATTTGATATTTATTTTACTTCTTCCGTTTGCCAAATTTCAGTTCTTGAATGTTATAGAGCATTTTTTACGTTGTCATAAATTTTGTTTCCTCTGCAAAAATCCTTAAAACTAATATATTGACTGTGTCTTACAGAAGATTGCCTGCTCTGCTGCATTTTTCAGGCTTTCAGAAAGTCTAGAATTCATATGATTAACATTTTTCTTTCATTTATCCAAACAACAATCACAGTTATTAGTTACACAATGGCTGGTTTCGACTGTGAGATAGAATAATCTTCATATCTGTAAACAAGAAAAATCGTACAAAGCAAGAGCGACAGTTGAACAACAAATATTAAAAATATCATACTAAACGTTACAGCTTGATTTATTGACGTGTAGAAGATGTGTACACAGACATATAAAAAGAATAAACATCAGAGAGTAATCATGACATATATCATGTCCAACAGCGATAAAACGGAAAAGTTATTCAATATTCGACGTGTATTTGTTTTCTTTTTATAAAATAGTTGCAATAAATAAGATAAAAGCGAAGAGTAAACACAGATCAGCCTTACCTTACAACAAAATGAAATAAAAGAGAGCATGTATGAAATATGTCGTCAGTCCCTGCTAGTGTAGAATGGCTCAACAGCATCTTGCCCTTAAGGTTCGACAGAGACTATGCAGAAGGTCTTGCAGTCCTTGTATCTATTTTTTGATTTAACGAAGGCGTTTAATTGGGTTAATCACAAAATATTGCTCCAGAAGTTGGACCATTATGGAATACGCGGAGTAGCTCACAAATGGTTCATCACTTAATTTAGCAATGGACAGCAGAAAGTCATTACTCACAGTGTTGAGAATGGTTGTGATGTGGGGTCTGAGTGGATTACGGTCAAATAGGGGGTTCCCCAGGGATCAGTGTTGGGGCTACTTCTGTTCCTTGCTTACATAAATGATCTGCCCTCCAGTATTACAGGTACCTCTAAAATATTTATTTTTGCTGGTGACGCTAGCTTGGTAGTAAAGGATGTTGTGTGCAAAATTGACTCGGTTTCAAATAGTGCAGTTCATGACATAAGTTCATGGCTTGCAGAAAATAAACTAACGGTAAATCACAGAAAGACTCAGTTTTAATAGTTTCTAACACACAATTCAACAAAACCCGACGTTTTAATTTGACAGAATGGGCATATGATTAGTGAAACTGAACAGTTCAAATTTCTAGGTGTTCAGATAGATAGTAAACTGTCGTGGAAAGCCCACGTTCAGGGTCTTGTTGAGAGACTTAATGCTGCCATTTTCACTATTCGAACGGTATCTAAAGTAAGTGATCGTTCGATTCGAAAACTAGTCTACTTTGGTTATTTTCGTTCGCTTATGTCGTATGCTGTTATGTTTTGTGATAGCTCTTCCCATTCTTTTTGGCTCAGAAGCAGGTGTTGCGGGCAATAAGTGGTGTAAGTTCACGAACCTCCTGTCGACCCCTGTCCACGAGTCTGGGTATTTTGGCATTGGCCTCTCAATGTATATAGCCTTTACTGTTTTTTGTTGTTAACAATATTATCTTATTCCCAAGAATAAGCAGCTTTCACTCAGTTAATACTCGGTAGAAATCAGACCTGCATTTCGTTCCGAATTTCTTAACTCTTGTGCAGAAAGGCGTGCAGTATACTGCTGCAGCCCTTTTCAATAACCTACCACAAGAATTCAAAAATCTTAGCAATAATCCACGCGCTTTCAAATCGAAACTAAAGAGTTTCTTCATGTGTCACTGCTTCTATTCTGTCGAGGAGTTGCTTGAAAAATTAAGCTGATTCTTGTTGTAATGTTGATTGCGTTTACTTAAACTTATAGCTTGACTTTTTTCGGGTTGATAAACATTTTATTTTTATTTGTTATTACTTTTACGCTGTAATTTCATGCACTGATACGTTCCGTGACCTCGGAGATTTGCTCCTCAATTTGGTCCTATGGAACTTGACGTGTAAATAAATAAATAAATGTAGAATAAATAAATAAATGATAAGTCGCTGTAGCAGCGAAGGCACAAAGCGATTGAAAAAGTGCGTACGTCAGTCCGGGTGTGAAGAACGTCGAACAGACACACATAATTAAAAGCCTATATCCCTGACGTCAGCCTGCTGTAGCGTTACAGAACAGTTTTCTACTAACATATTATGACCTCTTTGCTGAACGAAAATTTCGTGAAAGGAGATCTTGTGAAAGTCAACTTGCCCTATTTGTACACAAGATCAAGAGAATCGCAAATAGAAGCGCCCGTGTTGATGCCGTGTTCCTTGACTTAGAGAAGGCTTTAACGAAGTTCTTCACTGTTGTTTTATGAACAAATTACGAACTTTGTCATTGCATTTATCACTTCCTTGCATACAGAACTCAATACGTTGTTCCTAAGGGGACGAAATCGACAGATGTAAGTCATTTCGGAAGCATACCAAGGAAGTGTGGTACGGTCGTCAGTGTTGGCAATAAATATAAATGATTCAGTGTATAAGTTCGAAGCTTCGCAAGTCTATTGGCACAACTTTGGTACCCACAAGTGCGTTGCAACGCCGTAACATTGAAGTGAAATAGAGCAAGACCTGCACACTATCGACCGTAGGTATTTCTTCTTTTTATTTTAAGCGCCATCTGAACTGGAATAAACGTCGCAGAAACTCCAGCGAGCGTGGCGGCCACACAGCACAGGAAAAACTGCATGGCGGTCTCGAACCGCACTGTCCTCGGTGAAAGTGGATAAAGATTACAGGACCAGTTGAATGCAATCAACAGTCTAGTGAGTACAGAATATGGATTGAGGGTGAACCGAAAAAAGACAAAAGCAATGAGAAGTAGCAGAAGCGAGAATGGTTGTAAAAGGTCCCCAGCTTAGGTAATAACTCAAAACATTTCACACACCGTTCAACCGATATCATTCGACCCACAGCCATGCCGGAGAGCTTGAAGCCAGCTGAAACATATGGTGGCAGTGCAGATTCCTTGTAGTTTCTTCATCTACTGGAATTGACTTGTCTCTGCTTCTTATTGCCCTGCAAACCCTTTTTTTGCTGTACTTAAAACTAACGCAATATTCAATATATTTTTATGCACATCATTAACTCACTCTCTTAGCTGAAAACAGGTCTGCGGTAAGGAAATTTTCTTGCTATGCAGATAAAGCTTCTCATTCATCACAGCATCTCTACCTCTGCCTTTGTGCAATTTTAAAGTTCTCCAATAGCTATCCTTTATGCTTTCCCAACGTATCAGTACCTCCTTACGTAAAACAATATTTATATACATTACAATGTACACTGGAGAGCCAAAGAAACTGGTACATCCGCCTTATATCGTGTAGGGCCCCGACGAGCAAGCAGTAGTGCCCCAACACGACGTGGCACGGACTCGATTAACGTCTCAAGCAGTGCTGGAGGGAATTGACACAATGGATCCTACAGGGCTGTCCATAAATCCGTAACAGTACGAGGGGTGGAGATCTCTTCCGAGCAGCACGTTGCAAGGCAGCCCAGATATGCTCAGTAATGTTCATGTCTGAGGAATTTGGTGGCCAGCAGAAGTGTTTAAACAAAGAAGAGTGTTCCTAGAGCCACGCTGTAGCAATTATGGACGTTTGGGGTGTTGCATTTTCCTGCTGGAATGGCCCAATTCCTTCGGAATGCACGATGGACATGAATGGATGCAGGTGACCAGACAGGATATTTACCTACGTGTCAACTGTCAGTAGATCAGGGGTCCCATACCACTCGAACTGCACACGCCCAACACCATTACAGAGCCTCCAACAGCTTGAATAGTCCCCCGCTGACATGCAGAGTCCATGGATTGACGAGGTTGTCTCCATACCCGTACACGTCCATCCGCTCGATACAATTTGAAACGAGACTCGTCCGACCAGGCAACATCAACAGTCCAATGTCGGTGTTGACAGACCCAGGTGAGGCGTAAAACTACATCTACATCTACATTTATACTCCGCAAGGCACCCAACAATGTGTGGCGGAGAGCATTTTACGTGCCACTGTCATTACCTCCCTTTCCTGTTCCAGTCGCGTATGGTTCGCGGGAAGAATGACTGCCGGAAAGCTTCCGTGCGCGCTCGAATCTCTCTAATTTTAGATTCGTCATCTCCTCGGGGAGTATAAGTAGGGGGAAGCAATATATTCGATACCTCATCCAGAAACGCACCCTCTCGAAACCTGAACAGCAAGCTACACCGCGATGCAGAGCGCCTCTTGAAAGGTATGTGCTGAGATTCGATTAGGATAGATCCAGTGAAAAATATCAATAGTTCCCAACCGTAAGGTTGGACGAGGAGTACATCTTCGAGTAGTAAGATCTTTGACAGCTAACAGAGCTAGGTGCACGCGGTAAAAGTTTGAGCAGTGGTGAGGAGATGCGCAGGGACAGCAGACGTGTTTCGAGTCGGAGCTAGATGCCTGCAGGAGGCAGCCGGGTCGTGACAGCATCGAAGTAAGAATTGGCGCTACGCACATAATAAGCTATATATTGAGCGAAACTCGGCACATACCTGGGGAAACTAGAAAGAATAATTAATAAAATAGGTTTTCTTTGGTTAAATAATGTCTAAAAGCTAGATAGAAATCCCATTGTTGATGCAATAAGCGTTTTGTGAAACTTTCTAGTAAATCCATGCGATAGAAGTTTTTTATTTTAGTTCTTCACATGTGCCTTAAAAGTTTGAACAATAAATATTTTTTAGATAAAATTAGAGTTTCATCTCACACCTTATGTCGTTCTCCGCATCCTGTGCATGCATTGAACCAAAAGATACATTAACGTAAAGTTCCCACGAGTAAAGCTAATAATTTCATTTATCAGAGTAAAATAATCTATATGCCATTGCACAGTTGGCAAACTATTCAGATCAGGACAGAATTTTTATTAAGTAACAAACAGGGGCAAAATGAGTAAAGTTATCTAGAATGACAATTTTTATGCCATTGCACTACGGCTGAGTTGAATATATGTTTTATTATCGGCTAAACGGGAAGGAGTGCACGAGCTAAGTCCACAGACGCAGTCAGATGCAGGTTAGTGACTTTCATTTATTTTTACCACTAAACTTTCATGCAGTCAGATGTGTATTTTGAGTATTAATTTTCCAACAATATTTTCATGCAGTCAGATAAAGTTCAGTTCAGTTAAATACGCAATCAGATGCAAGTTTTATTAAAGACTAAAGCAGTCACATGCAGTTCAGTCTAGTTTAAACAGAGAAATTTTTATTAACAACACTTTCATTCCCTTGCAGAGTCTGCCACTCGAGTTTGCTAAACATTTCCGTAACGCTATCACGCTTACCAAATAACCCTGTGACGAAACGCGCTGCTCTTCTATGGATCTTCTCTATCTCGTCTGTCAACCCGACCTGGTATGGATCCCACACTGACGAGCAATACTCAAGTATAGATCGAACGAGTGTTTTGTAAGCCACCTCCTTTGTTGATGGACTACATTTTCTAAGGACTCTCGCAATGAATCTCAACCCGGCACCCGCCTTAAAATTCAAATGGTTCAAATGGCTCTGAGCACTATGGGACTCGACATCTTAGGTCATAAGTCCCCTAGAACTTAGAACTACTTAAACCTAACTAACCTAAGGACGTCACACACACCCATGCCCGAGGCAGGATTCGAACCTGCGACCGTAGCGGTCCCGCGGTTCCGGACTGCAGCGCCAGAACCGCACGGCCACCGCGGCCGGCCGCACCCGCCTTACCAACAAATAATTTTATATGATCATTCCACTTCAAATCGTTCCGCATGCATACTCACAGATGTTTTACAGAAGTAACTGCTACCAGTGTTTGTTCCGCTATCATATAATCATACAATGTATTCGCAATACATTACATTTGTCTATGTTAAGGGTCAGTTGCCACTCCCTGCACCAAGTGCCTATCCGCTGCAGATCTTCCTGCATTTCGCTGCAATTTTCTAATGCTGCAACTTTGCCTTGTGTAGTCATTAGTGGTGGACCTTCGGCCCCGAAAGCCCAAATCGATGATGTTTCGTTGAATCGTTCGCACGCTGACACTTGTTGATGGCCCAGCACTGAAATCTGTAACAGTTTGCGGAGGGGTTGCACTTCTGTCACGTTGAACGTTTCTCTTCAGTCATCGTTGGTCCCGTTCCTGCAGGATCTTCTTCCGGCCGCAGCGATGTCGTGGATTTGATGTTTTACCGGATTCCTGATACTCACGATAAACTCGTGAGATGCTGTGTCCCATCACCCGTGTGCCGACTATACACCACGTTCAAACTCACTTAAATTTTTACATCCTCCCATTGTGGCAGTAGTAACCGACTGCGCCAAAACTTGTCTTACATAGACGTTGCTGACCGCAGAGCCGTATTCTGCTTGTTTACATATCTCTGTACTCGAAAACGCACGCCTATACCAGTTTAGTTGGAGCTTCAGTGTATAATTTTGAAATAATTTTCAGGCATCTAGGATCATGAAAATGATTCCGTTCACTTCACTTCCAGTTTCTGCTTGACCGTTCTCCGACTGCATGCTTTATTCGTGCTAATGAGATAATGAGTGTGGCTATATGCGATTCGCTCAGAAAAAGAGTTCATGAAACAACCGACAATTGAAGACCGAATGAAAGGCAGTCAGAAGTATGTGATTATGGTCAATTTCCCTCGCTGTGTACCAACCATTGATGGGAACACATCATGATTGCAAAACCGTGCGGATAGGAAAGTGACTTTTCCCGACTATAAAATGCCCTTTACGATTGTCCTTGTAGCTGTGGCAGATAGCAATCATTGTTCCACATACACTGAGGGAGGCTATGGGCATGAAGGTTATTCAAATTTATTCATAGCAACTCATCTAAGGAAAAAAAACTGCACACTGACATTAAAGCTGCCACAATCGGAACTTGTACCAAACTGTCCTGCACGTGCAGCTCTTCCAGTTGTATTTGTATTTCTGGCTGACGAGACATTTGCCCTGTGCGAAATCTTGTCACTGTAATTGCTTGCCACGACAACACCTTCATTTTTGGTCTGGGCACCTCATACCATAAATACAGAACTAAGAGATCAATCTCTAGACAGCGTGCGTTGCACATCATAACTGCACGGGAGCGCGAGACGGCCTAAGCGCTGCGTGAAGAATTGCTCGTGTAGCCCAGTCAGACAGCCAGACAACAGCGCCGTGCCTGTATAACGGTCACGTAAGTTTCAGCACCGTGTGCCCACCCTCACTGAGACGCCACGGTTCTACTTCCACTGCGTTTTATCCAGCCCAAAACCCGCTGGAAAAACGCGCAGGGGACCCTAGCCCAAAATGGAACGACGATATAAACCAAGTTGCAGCGGGAGCAGTTGCGGGGCCGTGGTTGATTCGAAAAATTAACCACGGAAGAAGTGGCTTCGAAAGCACTCGATCAACCAGTTCCTGAGCACTACTCAGCATACTGAGACACAAACCAAGATGTATTAACAGAAGTGGTAGAGAAGAACCCCCCCCCCCCCCCCCCCAAGAGCCGCGCTTTTCGTCATCGGGGTCACCGTGTCGTTTACAAAAAGCGAGAGCGTTAAACAGATGGTCAACAAACTCCCGTGGCACATGCGACAAAAGAGGCGTTGTTAATCACGGAGAGCGTTATGATGAAATTAGAGAAATAGGGTGTGCACAGTCGGGCAAAATATTACCCACACACACCCCGCCAAAGGATCACGGCGAGAAAATCAGAGAATTTAGTGCTAATAACGAGCTCTGTCGACTGGGCTTCCCATGCGGCATTCGAAAACGGAACAGGGAAGGAAGGGGGGAACGATCCTAGACCAGAAGTACTCTCCGCCATACGCTCGTAACGTGGCTTGCGGAAAATTGTTGTTCTAACTTAATTTCATCTACCTTAATCGATCTTTTCCAAGCCTGCAACTCTGTCTTTCGCGATTTAAATAATGAAACAATGCACCAATTACGTATTTTTTATACTTAGAATAACTCATGTCGAGGATTTATTCTCAGGGTCTAGAGATTTTGTGTATGTAAATATTTTCTGTGATGTTTTCTGTATGTCTTCTGCCTCTTTTACTCCGTAGGCGTATATTGAGGTCATATTACAGTCGGAAAATCGAAGAAAATAAATGTTAGGATATTTTTACATTCTAATGTTAGAGAAAGGCGGGAATTTAAGGAGATGGGAGCTGGATAAACTGAAAGAACCAGAGGTGGTACAGAGTTTCAGGGAGAGCATAAGGGAACAATTGACAGGGATGGGGGAAAGAAATACAGTAGAAGAAGAATGGGTAGCTCTGAGGGATGAAGTAGTGACGGCAGCAGAGGATCAAGTAGGTAAAAAGACGAGGGCTAATAGAAATCCTTGGGTAACAGAAGAAATATTCAATTTAATTGATGAAAGGAGAAAATATAAAAATGCAGTAAATGAAGCAGGCAAAAAGGAATACAAACGTCTCAAAAATGAGATCGACAGGAAGTGCAAAATGGCTCAGCAGGGATGGCTAGAGGACAAATGTAAGGATGTAGAGGCTTGTCTCACTAGGGGTAAGATAGATACTGCCTACAGGAAAATTAAAGAGACCTTTGGAGAGAACAGAACCACTTGTATGAATATCAAGAGCTCAGATGGCAACCCAGTTCTAAGCAAAAAAGGGAAGGCAGAAAGGTGGAAGGAGTATATAGAGGGTTTATACAAGGGCGATGTACTTGAGGACAATATTATGGAAATGGAAGAGGATGTAGATGAAGATGAGATGGGAGATAAGATACTGCGTGAAGAGTTTGACAGAGCACTGAAAGACCTGAGTCGAAACAAGGCCCCGGGAGTAGACAACATTCCATTAGGACTACTGATGGCCTTGGGAGAGCCAGTCATGACAAAACTCTACCATCTGGTGAGCAAGATGTATGAGACAGGCGAAATACCCACAGACTTCAAGAAGAATATAATAATTCCAATCCCAAAGAAAGCAGGTGTTGACAGATGTGAAAATTACCGAACTATCAGTTTAATAAGTCACAGCTGCAAAATACTAACCCGAATTCTTTACAGACGAATGGAAAAACTGGTAGAAGCGGACCTCGGGGAAGATCAGTTTGGATTCCGTAGAAATGTTGGAACCCGTGAGGCAATACTAACCTTACGACTTATCTCAGAAGAAAGATTAAGAAAAGGCAAACCTACGTTTCTAGCATTTGTAGACTTAGAGAAAGCTTTTGACAACGTTAACTGGAATACTCTCTTTCAAATTTTGAAGGTGGCAGGGGTAAAATACAGGGAGCGAAAGGCTATTTACAATTTGTACAGAAACCAGATGGCAGTTATAAGAGTCGAGGGGCATGAAAGGGAAGCAGTGGTTGAGAAAGGAGTGAGACAGGGTTGTAGCCTATCCCCGATGTTATTCAATCTGTATATTGAGCAAGCAGTAAAGGAAACAAAAGAAAAATTCGGAGTAGGTATTAAAATCCATGGAGAAGAAATAAAAACTTTGAGGTTCGCCGATGACATTGTAATTCTGTCAGAGACAGCAAAGGACTTGGAAGAGCAGTTGAACGGAATGGACAGTGTCTTGAAAGGAGGATATAAGATGAACATCAACAAAAGCAAAACGAAGATAGTGGAATGTAGTCAAATTAAATCGGGTGATGCTGAGGGGATTAGATTAGGAAATGAGACACTTAAAGTAGTAAAGGAGTTTTGCTATTTAGGGAGCAAAATAACTGATGATGGTCGAAGTAGAGAGGATATAAAATGTGGACTGGCAATGGCAAGGAAATCGTTTCTGAAGAAGAGAAATTTGTTAACATCGAGTATAGATTTAAGTGTCAGGAAGTCGTTTCTGAAAGTATTTGTATGGAGTGTAGCCATGTATGGAAGTGAAACATGGACGATAACCAGTTTGGACAAGAAGAGAATAGAAGCTTTCGAAATGTGGTGCTACAGATGAATGCTGAAGATAAGGTGGGTAGATCACGTAACTAATGAGGAGGTATTGAATAGGATTGGGGAGAAGAGAAGTTTGTGGCACAACTTGACTAGAAGAAGGGATCGGTTGGCAGGACATGTTTTGAGGCATCAAGGGATCACAAATTTAGCATTGGAGGGCAGCGTGGAGGATAAAAATCGTAGAGGGATACCAAGAGATCAATACACTAAGCAGATTCAGAAGGATGTAGGTTGCAGTAGGTGCTGGGAGATGAAGAAGCTTGTACAGGATAGAGTAGCATGGAGAGCTGCATCAAACCAGTCTCAGGACTGAAGACCACAAGATGTAGAGATGTAAGGGGCGTTCAAAAAGAATCGAGCCGCAGGGAAAACTACAGAAACCAGTACATGTATGTTAGAAGTATTGACCCTGGCTGTTGAGACACTTGTCCCACTGTGACCCGAGGCGCTGAATGCCTGTCTCATAAAATTCCCAGGGCTGTGATGTTCCGGACGTACAGCTGGATTTCATCGTCCGATGTGAATCGTTTGCCCCTAAGTTGAGGGTGTTCTTTGACAAGGTGATCTCCTTCTGGTTCACTTCCTGCAGCACGGGACAACAGTGAATGCCCATCGTTACTCGCAAAGCTTGACCACCCTTCTCCAAGCGATCAAATCAAAACGACCAGGCAATCAGCCGTGGGATCATTCTGTTCCACGACTATGCAAAGCCTCATATGGCCAACACAGTCGCGGCACTCCTGCAGCAATTCAAATGGAAGGTTTTGGGCCACCCTCCCTACAGTCCGGACCTCTGTCCCTGTGATTACGCTATTTTTGGTCTCGTTAAAAAGGTTCTGAGGGGCAAACGATTCACCTCGGACGACGACGCCCAGCTATACGTGCGGAACTGGTTAACAACGCAGCCCCGGGAATTTTATGAGACAGCCATTCACCGCCTTGTGACACAGTGGGACAAGTGTTTCAACAGCCATTGTCAATACTTCTTACATACAGGTTTTTGTAAATATGCCTCCGGCTCGTTTCTTTCTGGACACCCCTTTATTATTTTTATCCGTTTACTTGCAGGTGCTGTGCCTCCTCCATCCCGCAAAATTTTCCTACCAGGTCCCCCCCCCTCCTCCCCCCCCCCTCACACACTCACACACACACACACACACACACACACACACACACACACACACACACACAAATCATCACATACTGGCCGGCCGAAGTGGCCGTGCGGTTAAAGGCGCTGCAGTCTGGAACCGCAAGACCGCTACGATCGCAGGTTCGAATCCTGCCTCGGGCATGGATGTTTGTGATGTCCTTAGGTTAGTTAGGTTTAACTAGTTCTAAGTTCTAGGGGACTAATGACCTCAGCAGTTGAGTCCCATAGTGCTCAGAGCCATTTGAACCATTTGAACCATCACATACTGTTTGTTTTTGAAGTCAAAATATGTTACAGAGATATGGCAATATGGTTTCATATGGCATGGATACAGTTAGACGTGTTACATTTTCTATGGAAGTCCTCAATTATAAATTTATTTTACCATTATTGACTTTTAACTAACCCAGTATGGTTTGGCCTGTACACTGAGGTCAGAAAAGCCGTGGGATACCTCCTAACGTCGTGAAGGACCGCCCTTTGCCCAGCTAGTGCAGCACCTCGACGCAGCATGGACTCAACAAGTCGATGGAAGTCCCTTGCAGAAATATTGAGCCATGTCGCCTCTACAGGCGTCCATAGTTCCGAAAATGTTGCCGGCGAAGGATTTTGCACACAAACTGGCCTCTCGATTACGTCCCATAACTCTTCGATGGGATTCATATCGGGCGATCTAAGTGGGCAGATCATTCGCTCGAACTCTACAGAAATGCGAAGACTTGTAGCCCTGAGACATGGAGCATTGTCATCCACAAAAATTCCACCGATGTATGGGAACTTGACGTCCATGAACACCTGCAAATGGTCTCCAAGTATCTGAACATAAGCAGGACCCAGTCAATTCCACGTAAACACAGCCCGCACGATTATGGAGTCAACACCAGCTTGTACAGTGCCTTGTTGACACCTAGGTTCCACGATAAAATCTTCTCGGGTTGACAGCCGAGTCAATGCGTTGTTCTCCAGCAACGTTTCAGCAAGTTTCTTATTTGCCATCTTCAGGCGAAGATGGTTCCATGGCTTCGTGGGGTCTCCGTCACACTCGAATCCTACCATCGGCTCTTACCAACTGAAATCGGGGCTCATCTGACCAAGCCACGATTTTCCAGTCGTCTAGGGTCCAACCGATATGGGTGCTGACAGCAAAGGACACGCGTCGGTCGTCTCTACCATAGCCTATTAACGCTCGACTTCGCCGCCCTGTCCTAACCAATACGTTCATTGTACGTTCCACATTTATTTCGGTGATTGTTTCACGCAGTGTTGCTTATCTGTTAGCACGGACACCTCCACGCAGACGCCGATGCTCTCGGTCGTTACGTGAAGGCCGCCGGCCACTGCGTCGTCCGTAGTAAGAGGTAATGCCTGAAGTGTGGTATTCTCGACACAATCCTTACACTGTGGATCTCGGAATGTCTCACGCCTCTAGTCCAACTACCATTCCATGTTCAAAGTCAGTTAATTCCCGTCATGCCCGTAATCACACCGGAAACCTTTTCACATGAATCACTGGAGTACAAATGACACTGTCCTTTTATAGCTTGTGTACACGATACTATCTGTATATGTGCATATCGCTATACCGTGACTTTTGTCAGCTCAGTGTACAGGGTGGTCCATTGATAGTGATCGGGCCAAATATCTCACGAAATAAGCGTCAAACGAAAAAACTACAAAGAACGAAACTCGTCTAGCTTGAAGGTTCAAATGGTTCAAATGGCTCTGAGCACTATGGGACTTAACATCTGAGGTCATCAGTCCCCTAGGACTTAGAACTACTTAAACCTAGCTAACCAAAGGACATCACACACATCCATGTCCAATGCAGGATTCGAACCTGCGACCGTAGCAGTCGCACGGTTCCAGACTGAAGCGCCTAGAACCGCTCGGCCACCGCGGCCGGCCTAGCTTGAAGGGGGAAACCAGATAGCGCTATGGTTGGCCCGCTAGATGGCGCTGCCATAGGACAAACGGATATCAACTGCGTTTTTTTTTAAATAGGAACCCCCATTTCTTATCACATATTCGTGTAGTACGTAAAGAAATATGAATGTTTTTGTTGGACCACTTTTTTCGCTTTGTGATAGATGGCGCTGTAATAGTCTCAAACGCATAAGTACGTGGTATCACGTAACATTCCGCCAGTGTGGAAGGTATTTGCTTCGTGGTATATTACCCTCGTTAAAATGCACCGTTTACTAATTGGAGAAAAGGTCGATATTGTGTTGATGTATGGCTATTGTGATCAAAATGCCCAACGGGCGTGTGCTACGTATGCTGCTCAGTATCCTGAAGGACATATCCAAGTGTCCGGACCGTTCGCCGGATAGTTACGTTATTTAAGGAAACAGGAACTGTTCAGCCACATGTGAAACGTCAACCACGACCTGCAACAAATGATGACGCCCAAGTAGGTGTTTTAGCTGCTGTCGCGGCTAATCCGCACATCAGTAGCAGACAAATTGCGCGATAATCGGGAATCTCAAAATCGCCGGTATTGCGAATGGTACAGCAACATCGATTGTACCTGTACCATATTTCTAGGCACCAGGAATTGCATGGCGACCACTTTGTACGTCGTGTACAGTTCTGCCACTAGGCACAAGAGAAGTTACGGGACGATGACAGATTTTTTCCACGCGTTTTGTTTAGCGACGAAGCGTCATTCACCAACAGCGGTAACGTAAACCGGCATAATATGCACTATTCGGCAACGGAAAATCCACGATGGCTGCGACAAGTGGAGCATCAGCGACTTGGCGGGTTAATGTTTGGTGCGGCATTATGGGAGGAAGGATAATTGGCCCCAATTTTATCGATGGCAATCTAAATGGTGCAATGTATGCTGATTTCCTACGTAATGTTACTACAAGATGTTTCACTGCAGGACAGAATGGCGATGTACTTCCAACATGATGGATGTCCGGCACATAGCTCGCGTGCGGTTGAAGCGGTACTGAATAGCATATTTCATGACAGGTGGATTGCTCTTCCAAGCACCGTATCATGGCCCGCACGTTCACCGGATTTGACGTCCCAGGATTTCTCTCTGTGGGGAAAGTTGAAGGATATTTGCTATCGTGATCCACCGACAACGCCTGACAACACGCGTTAGCGCATTGTCAATGCATGTGCGAACATTACGGAAGGCGAACTTCTCGCTGTTGAGAGGAATGTCGTTAAAGTATTGCCAAATGCATTGAGGTTGACGGACATCATTTTGAGCATTTATTGCATTAATGTTGTATTTACAGGTAATCACGCTCTAACAGCATGCGTTCTCAGAAATGATAAGTTCACAAAGGGACATGTATCACATTGGAACAACCGAAATGAAATGTTGGAACGTACCTACGTTCTGTATTTTAATTTTAAAAAACCTACTTGTTACCAGCTGTTCGTCTAAAATTGTGAGCCATATGTTTGTGACTATTACAGCGCCATGTATCACAAAGCGAAAAAAGTGGTCCAACTAAAACATTCATATTTCTCTACGTACGACACGAATATGTAATAAAAAATGAGGGTTCCTATTTAAAAAAAACGAAGTTGATATTCGTTTGACCTATGGCAGCGCCATCTAGTGGGCCAACCATAGCGCCATCTGGTTTCCCCCTTCAGGCTAGTCAAGTTTCGGTCTTTGTAGTTCTTTCGTTTGACGCTTATTTCGTGAGATATTTGGCCCGGTCACGATCAATAGACCACCCTGTATATCTCTTATTCCTCCTTATACCTCTTCCTTGTAATTACGTCATTACTTTGTAGCCGGCCTGAAGCCGTGCATTCTGTCCTTCATTGCTAAAAAAAACCTAACAAAAGGCGATGGGACGGACTTATATTAATATATTTGGCCGGACATGATCGTAAAAAGCCGGACATTTCCGGCTAGAGTCAAGGAGATGCAACACAGCAAGCGCCCGCTGTACTTGGGCAGCGATCGTAATTTTGAACTCTCTTTTACATTCTCCGAAGTTCTTATCGGTGCATCGCTACGTATTAAAGACTTATAGCCGTTTGTAGTCTCTATTTTGATTTTGGACTATCCTGTGTAGTTTTCAGAAAAAAGAGTGAGTGACCACACCTAAACATGTTTACTCAAAAGAGCTTACAAGCTACTCACAGACCACTTCAGTTGTAGAACAGTGCGTGCTGAGTGTGTATACAGCACAAGTGCTGGCTGCCTTAGTGGGAAATGGCAATGCAGATGTCGCCGCCCGCGGGGTCCGGCCGTCTGCCAGGGATTGTGGACGTGCCGCGCTGTCAGCTTGTAAGTAGGCTGTTTATGTTTTCTCTATGTAAGTAGGCTGTTTAGGTTTTTTATTGGTAACGCCACCTCTGTATGACAATCACTGGCTGTGCTGTGGGCAGTCTGTGTCTGCTTTGCATTGTTGTAATACTCGCCATTGTAGTGTTAGGCAGCTGGCTGTGAACAGCGCGTAGCGTTGCGCAGTTGGAGGTGAGCCGCCAGCAGTGGTGGATGTGGGGAGAGAGATGGCGGAGTTTTGTAATTTGGCATGAACTGCTATATTTATATATGATGATATCAAGGTAAATACATTATTTGTTCTCTACTAATATCTTTCATTTGCTAACTATCCCTATCAGTAGTTAGTGCCTTCCATAGTTTGAATCTTTTATTTAGCTGGCAGTAGTGGCGCTCGCTGTATTGCAGTAGCTTGAGCAGCGAAGATTTTTGTGAGGTAAGTGATTTGTGAAAGGTATAGTTTAATGTTAGTCGGGGCCATTCTTTTGTAGGGAATTTTGAAAGTCAGATTGCGTTGCGCTAACAAAATATTGTGTGTCAGTTTAAGCACAGTCTTGTATAATTGTTCAAAGGGGAAGTTTCATATGTCGACCCTTAGCCGAGGATACCTCACTGGAATCTTCTGATTTTTTGTTGTAGTTTGTGTAATTAGTGTAGATTTTGTTTATTGCTAGCGCGTAATTGTAGAGAAAATCTCCTTTGTAGTTGCAGTCTTTCATTGTTGTACAGTAAAACAGTTGTGGCATGCATGTAGATTTGCACCAAGTATTTCGCAGCTGCGCTTGCAGTTAACTAGATATTATTTTCAGTGCTATGTTAATGTGTTCTCTTATTTTTGATCTTCAAATTGTGTTTTTCTGTGTTGTCGTGTGAAATACTGTGACAATAATGGCGTGTGAAAAACGTAATACTAGGCTCCAAAGTAAACTGAGAAATGACAGTGAAAATGAAAGCAGTGTGTTAGCGCCACCGAGTAATGAATTAACTGATGTTCAAAGTAGTAATTTGGTAATTGCGCATAGGGAAATGGAGCGGGCGGCAAACAATGGTGTAGACAGTGAAACAGGTAGTGAACAGGGAAGCGTTATCGATCAATTGGTCGGCAACAGCTCGCCTCAGGAATCGGGAATGACAGAACACAATATTGCAAATACTGTAGATTCAGGTTTTGCGTCCTCACCGTTTTCTCAAATAAGTCAAGACACATTTTCAGCTTGTCAAAATGTGAATGTTGCCGGTGCAAATGCACTGCCGAAAAGAGTAGAGGAACAGATTCCAGACACTAATGCATTGTTATTACAACTAATGCAACAAATGGAACAAAATCAGAGACAAACACAGCAAAAGCTGCAAAAGTTAGACACATTGGAACAAAATCAGAGACAAACACAGCAACAGTTAGACACAGTGGAACAAAATCTCAAAAAGTTAGACACAGTGGAACAAAATCTTAAAAAGTTAGACTCATTGGAACAAACACTTGAACAAACACGTGAAGATTTAACTACTGAGTTACATAACATTGAATCGAAATGTCAAAAAGTCTGTAATGACGTAAAAACACAAATTTGTGAGCATTTTCAACCTATTTTTTCGCGGCATGAAAATGCATTACAGAATCACGAAGCAGCCATAAAAGAACTGCAAATTATTGTTCATGAAAATCATGAGACCTTGCAAGCTAAATTTGACTCAGTTGCATCTACCGATTCGGTTACGCAACTTGCAAAAACTCAGGAAAACTTTAAGGACACAGTAGATACTCTGAAACTTGGTTCAGAAAAACACACTGAAGAAATAAGTACACTATCGGAGAAAGTAGCCGAACTTTCGGATCAGGTCACTAACTTATCTACAAAGGTAGATGATGATCTGAATGACACAAGACCCGTAGCCTTCACTGACACAGAAGAGTATGAACAAATAAGAAAATTCAAACAAAATCAGAATCAAATTAATACACAACACCAAAGAGAAATCCGGGAAGTACAAGATCAGCTGACACAGGTAATACAAGAATTACGTATTTCAGAGGACACTCGCGCCCCAATAAGGGAAGAGGGACATAGAAATACGGAACAGCCGCAAAATAATAACACAGGGCATTTCGGTAATTATGAAAGAAATTGGCAAGGTACACCGAATTTTGAGATGGAACCGCCGACACGACGTAACAATGACCGATATGCTACTCGCCGACATGATGATTTTGACTATAAGCTGTTCATTACTACACGTAAATTCAAAACATTTAAGAATTCTGGCAACGACATTCATCCACAAGCATGGCTCCATCAATTCTCTCATTGTTTTCCTCCCAACTGGTCGTTGGAACACAGATTAGAATTTATGTGTGGCTACTTGGAGAATGAACCAGCTGTAAGAATGCGATCGGTAATTCACGATTGCCACAGTGAAGGAGAGTTTTACCATGCCTTCCTCTCAGCATATTGGTCTCAAGCCACACAAGACCGTGTAAAACATAGCATCATAATGATGAAACGTTTCGAACAATCTGAATTTTCCAGTCTTATGAAATATTTTGAAGACATGTTGCATAAGAATCAGTATCTTTCAAACCCATACAGCCCCTCAGAACTCATCCGCATTTGCTTAATCAAACTGCCTGAACATTTACGACATATTATTTTGGCAGGACGTTGCAAAGACGACATTGAAGCATTTCAGGGACTGTTACAAGAATTAGAAATTGACACTGACAATCGCGGAACGCGAAACCTGGAACACAACAATTACAGGTCACATCCGTCGCAATTCCGCGATGAAAGAAGTAATAACTTGACACGACAAGGCTATTCTCACAACACAAATCGTGACCAAAACAGACACCACCCGTATGACAACCGTTGGCAGAGTAGTAATAACTACAGGGAAAGATCACCTCTCCGTGGTAATGACTATCACAGAGACAATAAGAGAAACAGACAATATGGGAACCAAAATAAATACTATCAAGGGAGACAGAATAACTTTAGACGCAACGGACCAGCGCGCAGTTACGATTCAGGGAGAAATTCTCCACCATGTGACCGACAAGAAAGAAACTATGGAATCTACCGACATGACGACAGACGATATGATCGTAATGACAGACCTGAATTGCATCAGAACTGGCGGGATTCAAACAGAGCAGGGCCCTCTCGTCACGGTGAATTTGTAGAAGTTAGGTCTCCAAACCCCAATAACGACGCGCGCCAACAAAGAGACAATAGGCAATGACTCAGACCGCTGGCAGCCACAAAACGTTCTTATGACACTAACGACGCAGCTGCCGTAGCTAGTAATTACGTAAAAATGGAAGATATTAGGGACATCTTACTCCAAGAACACAACGTAAAACATAACAACGTTGCATATCCTGTGATTTGCATTACAGTAAATGACGTAAAATTTACGGCAGTACTTGACTCTGGCAGTCCCATTTCAGTAATCAGTGAAACAGCCTTTAGCAAATGCAACAAATCGAACGATTGCCCCACGCTTCCGTTACGTAAGATTAAATTACAAGGTGCAATCTTTGGAAAAAGTGTAGATGTACGCCAACAAACCAACCTAGAATTCTTTTGTCAAAGCCACAGCTTCTCTACGAACTTCCTTATTGTTCCATTATTGTCGACGGAAATTATACTGGGAGTAGACTTTTTGAATGAATACAAAGCAATCTTAAACTTTCACGATGCTGAAATAAAAAGAAAAAGAAGGTAAGTCAATAGCTTTGAAATTTGAAGATTGGCTCTCAAACCATGATGAGGAAATTAATCGGCTTTACGTTCTGTTAGACAACAGTTCGGAATTTTCTACGGAACTAGACACTAACAATCACTCTGCAAGTACTGACAGGGATGATATCGACGGCGCATTTGACACTAATAAGTTAATTCAGAATAAAATTCAAACAATTGAGAATTGTAATGACACTGATAGGCAGGACCTTTTTGAGATTTTACAAGCACATTCCACAGTTTTTACTCATAAAACAGGAACAATCAAGGGATTTCAATACCAATTTCGTGTTCGTGAGCATACTAAATTTTGTGTTAGACCATATGTAATTCCAGCACATTATAGGGACCGTGTTAGAACAGAAATACAATCTATGCTCGATGAGGGCATTATTGAGCCTGCAGTAAGCTCATACAACAATCCATTACATGTTGTTGAGAAGAAAAATGGATCGATCAGGCTTGTCTTAGATTCGAGACAAATCAATACGATCATTATTCCTGAAACAGACAGGCCGCAAACGTTAGAAGAACTTCTTCAAAATTTTAATGGTGTAAAAGTGTTGTCTTCCATTGATCTCAGATCCAGCTTTTATCAGATCGAACTTCATCCAGAATGTAGAAAATACACAGCTTTCCTTTGTTTCGGCGTTTGTTATCAGTTTCGGAAACTTCCTTTTGGTTTGAACATTTCTTCGGCAGCATTCATTCGTGGGTTAAATTCCATATTACCTGAGTTCTTAAAACGTCACATCACCTTGTATGTGGACGATATTCTGATAGCAGAAGCTTCATGGGAACAACATAATCGCATCCTCAACAGTTTGTTACGTATTTTTGCAGAATCTGGAATTACAGTTAACTTGGAAAAGTCTGAATTTGGTAGGACAAAGGTGAAGTTTTTGGGACATATTATTTCTTCTGAAGGGATTCAGCCGGATCCTGAAAAGTTAGAAGCAATCAGAGCCATTCCAGTTCCATCCACAAAAAGACAAGTCCGCAGTTTTCTAGGTCTCGTAAATTTTTACCGTCGTTTTCTGAATATGCAAATTCTTGTTACACCAAAACTTTGTTCTCTCACTGGAAAAAATACTATTTGGAACTGGGACGAACAAGCACAATTGGAATTCAATTCTTTGAAAGAAGCGTTACTTCACGCGCCAATCTTAGCTCATCCAGATCTGTCACAAGATTTCTGCCTTAGCACGGATTCTTCTAAAGTCGGTCTTGGTGCCCATTTATTTCAAGAAGCCATAGAAAATGACACTACCATTCAGAAAACCATTGCTTTTGCTAGCCGAGTGCTAACCAAATCTGAAAAAAATTATTCCGTTACTGAATTAGAAGCTTTAGCTATCGTTTGGGCATTTAACAAATTCCGTTTCTTTCTTTCTGGTAAGCACGTAAAAGTATACAGTGATCATCGTGCATTACAATTTCTTATGTCTTCAAAATTAAATCATGACAGGTTAAAACGTTGGGCATTGTTTCTGCAAGAATTCCGCTTCACAATAGTCTACATTCCCGGCAAGGAGAACATTGTTGCGGACGCACTGTCACGCGCACCGGCTGGGCTTGAGAAAAGTACCACAGAAGGCAACCTCGAGAAAAATTTCAGTATTCTTTACATTCAGAAAGTCGCCTTTGAAAACTTCATCACCACATCTTTAAAGGACATTGCTCATGAACAAGATAAAGATCCGATTTGGAAAGACATCAAGAGCAAATGGCATGAAAGGACACACACACAGATTCGGCATTATTATCTGGTTAGAAACAACATACTGTTCAAACGCTGCACTGTTGATGACAAGCTATGGGTACTTTGCATTCCTGACGAATTTGTTAATAAGCTCATTTGGTACATTCATTTCAGCTACGCACATTTTGGTCCACGAAAATGTTATCATATTCTTCGAACGACTTGTTATTTTAACAATATGGAAAAGCGAATTCGAAGAGTCTTGTCTATTTGTAAACTTTGTCAAAAGGCGAAACCATCTACTGTCTCACATCGTGCTCCGTTGTTTCCTATCATTCCTTCTAAATTAAAAGAATTTGCTGCTGTTGATCTCTTGGGACCGCTTGTCAGAACATCTAATGGATTTTCGTACGTTCTAGTCGCTGTTGAACTTACTTCAAAATTTGTTTCTTTCACACCGTTACGTAAAGCCACTGGACGGTCTGTATCCAACGCCTTTGTTAAAAATTTCTTACGTGAAGTTGGACACGTTAGTAAAGTCATTTCAGATAACGGACCGCAATTCAGATCTGCTGTTTGGTCACGCATGCTTCGCAACCATAAAATCAAACCTGTTTTTATTTCATTGTACTCACCACATTGTAACCCGTCTGAACGGATTATGAAGGAAATCAATAAGCTTTGCAGACTTTATTGTCACAGAAAGCATCAGCATTGGGACAGATATTTACACTTATTTCAAAATGTGCTGAATGAAATGCCTCATGATTCCACTGCTTTACCACCTACTCTTGTACTAAAGAATGAAGAACCACCGAACAGAATCAGAGAGCTTGTACCTTTCCCAAATACACGTAAACTTCGACACAAAGACATAATTGATTTGGCTCTTAAAAATATAAAATCTGCAGCAGACAAAAGGAGAAAACTACACGGTAAAGCAAATACAAAGAAATTGTACATTGGTCAGAAAGTTCTCATTAAAGCTCATTCATTGTCACATAAGAAGAAACACTTGAGTCACAAATTCTTTCTAGTTTACAATGGACCTTACAGAATCCGACGTATACCACATGATAATTGCGTTGAAGTTGAAACTCTGCGTACTAGGAAGAGTAAAGGTTTACACCACATTTCACATGTAAAACCGTTTATTGAAAGATAATCTGCTTTTTAACTTTGTCTTTGCCATAAAACTTTTCACTTCACATTACTAGTATGCTTTGTCAGACTTAAGAAACTGTTAACATGCAACAATGTTTGAAGTTAAATATCCAGTCTAGAACCTAGGGAACATTTTTAAACAGGAATTACGATTGCATTGTTATAGTGAACAGACGTCACAGTGTTATTGTATTTGTACATTCTTGCTTGTTAGTTGCACGATTACGTAACGACTATCAGGCTTACATACTAAGAACCTATACCAATACTGCTAATGAGATTTTAATGCAACATTTTGGTTTACTTGAAAATACATTCTGGGTTTAATGTACTTTCTGTGAGATACCAGACGGCACAGTGGTTAGTTTAAGTGACAACTACACGGTTTTATCACGACGCTACTAATGAGTGACAATTTACAATGTTGCTTTTGCGGTGTATCTGTTTTATATCTGCACAGTTTTTCTGAATTCTTCTGGAAAGTAAAACAGGTTTTAGTAGTAACTTTTGTGGTATAGCAACAATGAGACAGCCTTTTTTGTGGCACAACAATACATTACTGTACAGTACTTTCTTCATCACGCCAATAACCATAATAACTATGATATCTATACGCAAAGCATTTCACTTTTGTTTATCATGAGGTAAGTACATTGACTTCTGCAGAACTTAGCTTTCGGAGGACGATAACTACGACACTTCCACAGAGATTATGTTACAAGACGCACAGTTTCGCGCTACAGTACACGCATTTGAGTGATTAATCTTATACTTAAAACACTTATTTTTAAATATTTTTTGAATTACAAAGAAAGTTTTGCGTGATACATTTCATTCCATTGCTGTAATCTGTAACACCTGAGGGTATAATTACATTAATCCTCAGGGGGGTACACGCTTACTTTGTGTACCATGTGTGTGGCAACCACAAGGAACCCTAGCTAATATGGTATTTGCTTATACAACTTTACACATCGGTACCATATTTCTCTAACACAGAATTACACAGCTATCTGATTATTTGACAGAGAAACAAACATTCTTTTTACTACATCAGTGACACATGTTTACGCAATACACAGTTGGGTAACTTCACACTTATGAAACTGTATTTTGTCTGTACTTTGAGAAACGCTCATATTTTTCGGAATCATTGTGATACTATGAGAGCTTTGAATGACGTATTTCGTAAGGGAGCATGATTTTAAAGTACGTTTGAGGTAGATGACACTATTGAAATGAGCAGAGAATTTTTTTAGGCTCAGAAATTATTGGAGGAAGTTACGACGATTTTGAGATTTGACTGAGGTGTTATGATGTTATTATTACGACGACGATGTGTATTATGTTGTTGAGGAATGTTTATTATGCTACGTATTTCTCACGATGAAATATTGAAGAAGTGTCGACGAATATGTATATGTATAATGAGGTAAGGAATAATGAGTAGTGTTTAGGGACTCTGATTTATGAAAAGGATGTTGGAAACCAAGAAACGTACTTTAAGAGTTATGAAATGTGTGACTGTATCACAATGCTGACGAATATTTTTTTTTGGACACTTATATTTATAGGATTTTGTTTCTACAGATTTGCAACGCTAATTCTTGACCTGTGAAATATTTTTAAATGAGACTGCAACGGTAGCAGAATCTCCTGTCGTAAATATTTCCGTACGAAAGTTAAGTGACCACCTGCACGTAATGCGTCGCGGGCACCCAGCTGTGTCAGACGCCTGGAGAAAAAGCCATTATTGCGAGCCCTTTTCAGCGGCACAGGTAGAAAAAAAAAAAGGGGACGTGGGACGTGTCAAACACCTGGAGAACAAGCCATTAGGGTGTGCCTTTCATCGCTAATGCGACACCCTCGTTACTTGAAAACATATGATTACTCGCACTTTGTGCTAATTACTGAAATGCTTATGAATTGATGGGAAATATTCGTACATCTGCACACCTGATTATGACAAGCGTCTTTCTATGAGAGTTGAGAGAATTTCTACTAACTTATGAAATGTCACATGACTACTGAATGATATTTTTATGCTTTGCTTTTCATAGTTGCTTATTTCATTTGATATCTGGTTTCCAGCTGTGTTGCAGCATTGCTTTTATAAAATGAAATGCATTTGCTAATGTGAACACTTTCTGTCAACAGATCTATTAAATAATTATTTTATGATCCACATTCTTTAAAAAAAGGAGCACTTGGAATGGAGAGAACAATAAGAAGGAACTAGTAACTGCACTCATAATTTTCTTTCAAGTAATAGGTAACTTTTTGGTAGAATAACTTCTTGTGGTGCACCACTTTAATTACATAGACATTAAGATGTGAATATACATTTCCCTTATCTGCATTGTTGTTTACTGTAATATTTTTTCTGCTTGCGCTATGTCATGTTTCAGTATAAGTTGCTGCTGTTTGCCAGGCATAGTGTTATTGAATTTGACTTTTGCTCATTTATGCTGCTAGCTTTGCCAATTTGCATTTTTTTGCATTGCTGTTTGTGTTGATTTGTTATGTGATGCTGCATTGCCTCGTCCCTTAGTTTAGCATCTGAGCTCAGTAGATTTAAGTTAGCTTAAGAGGGGGTAGCCTCTAAGAGAATGAGTTGCGATGAATTGGAAGAAATGCATTGAGAAAACAGGTTTAGGTAGGATTTTCTTGGAAATAAATGTTGAGGTAAGAAATGTGTGAACATATAAATACAGAAAGCATGCTTAGATAGAATTTTTTTTGGTGGAAACAGAGGATGAAATAAGAGGAAAGATATATGAAGTTTTGGGTTGGACTGCAGTACCAAATGTTACACTGAAAACGAACCCTGTCCTTTCCTATTGGTGTTATCCCACTATGTGTTTGTGTACCCTTGAGTATTTGTTTTCTTCCTGTCTCTGTGTACTGTTTCATAGAATTTTTTTTCTCTTCTAATACTAAGCTATATTCACTATGAGGAGGAATACTGTTATCCTCAAATATAAGTTGCATTAATAATATGTTATTTTCTTTGTAAAGTTGTTTACAATTCTGTTCTGTTTCAATGTTCATGTGTGAAATTAATGTTTCGAAAACTATTCTCATTATTTTATGTATGTACTTATGTCACTATTTTTGTAACACTGACGTATATGTCTATTTCTATTCTTTTGTAAAGCCTGTGTTACTGCAATTGTTATCTATATTGCTATGTTTTTAATGATGTATTTTGTACCTTTGTTATTGTATTCTTCTGTTATAAAATTGTAATTGTCACCAATTCATGATATTATTAACTTGTAAGTTCCATTTCACTGCACACGTTTCTGTTGGTCATAGTATATGGACAATATGTGAGAAGTTGGGACTGTTAGTGTTTGCACGTGTGTTACTAATTCAGCAAGGGACTGGATAACAGCATTGCTTGTTCTAAGGACAATTCCAAAACCTTTGTGAGTGCACAAGTGGTGGTTTATGGACTTGCTATATTCTCCGCAAGACTCTTCAATGGTGAATGTGCACCTGCACAATCGCAACAGATGGCTGCTGGCCATCTCTACAAGGACTACAGTGGGTCTGCACCTCTGGTGGCCCACCAATACCATTATCTCTACAAGGACTACAGTGGGTCTGCACCTCTGGTGGCCCACCAATACCATTATCTCTACAAGGACTACAGTGGGTCTACATCTTTGATGATCCATCAATACCATTATCTCTACAAGGACTACAGTGGGTCTGCACCTCTGGTGGCCCACCAATACCATTATCTCTACAAGGACTACAGTGGGTCTACATCTTTGATGATCCATCAATACCATTATCTCTACAAGGACTACAGTGGGTCTACATCTTTGATGATCCATCAATACCATTATTTCTACAGGGACTGCAGTGGGTCTGCACCTCTGGTGGCCCACCAATACCGTAATCTCTACCAGGACTACAGTGGGTCTGCTCTGTGATGACCTACCAATGTTCTTCAAAACGTCGAATGACTCTGCTGTGGGTTTGCTATGTTGTGGCCCATTATCTGTCAGCATATCAAGAGTCAGCACTGTCTTTCCATTGGAAGGACAACACTACTTCTTCAAGACTGCATGGAAATCCACTACTTCTATGTGCATTTTCTTTTACTGCTTGGACTTTGAGAAAAACTCTGCATTTTTACTGTGATGAACAATGTGGACTGTCTTTATGGACTGTGAGAAATTTTGATCTTTTGACCAACATAATATTAATAAGTGTGTGCATTTTATATCTTTGTTACTGTAATTGTGAAAAATTTTTGTCAAATCTGTATTGGCCAGTGCCCAACACCATTTGTAAAAATTTTTGTGGGGAGCATGGGGGCTATGTAAGTAGGCTGTTTATGTTTTCTCTATGTAAGTAGGCTGTTTAGGTTTTTTATTGGTAACGCCACCTCTGTATGACAATCACTGGCTGTGCTGTGGGCAGTCTGTGTCTGCTTTGCATTGTTGTAATACTCGCCATTGTAGTGTTAGGCAGCTGGCTGTGAACAGCGCGTAGCGTTGCGCAGTTGGAGGTGAGCCGCCAGCAGTGGTGGATGTGGGGAGAGAGATGGCGGAGTTTTGTAATTTGGCATGAACTGCTATATTTATATATGATGATATCAAGGTAAATACATTATTTGTTCTCTACTAATATCTTTCATTTGCTAACTATCCCTATCAGTAGTTAGTGCCTTCCATAGTTTGAATCTTTTATTTAGCTGGCAGTAGTGGCGCTCGCTGTATTGCAGTAGCTTGAGCAGCGAAGATTTTTGTGAGGTAAGTGATTTGTGAAAGGTATAGTTTAATGTTAGTCGGGGCCATTCTTTTGTAGGGAATTTTGAAAGTCAGATTGCGTTGCGCTAACAAAATATTGTGTGTCAGTTTAAGCACAGTCTTGTATAATTGTTCAAAGGGGAAGTTTCAAGCTGTCAGCGGTCAGCGGTCAGACCGCGGACCGCAAGCCCTGCCACCGGCCCTGTCCCAACACCGGTGGCGTGTGTTCGAGGCGTGGCGCGCCGCTTTGGCTGCCGTCGCAGTTTTACCGACGTCGGTTGATTCCGCCGAAGACGGAAAACGGCCGAAATACAAGCCAGTAAGTGCACTTTCCCAGAGTTACCCATCTCAACTCTCGCACGTACAGACTTCGGACGACGATCGACGGAATTCAAATTACACTACTGAGCATTATAATTCCTACACCACGAAGATGACGTGCTACAGACACGAAATTTAACCGAGAGGAAGAAGATGCTGTGATATGCAAATGATTAGCATCTCAGAGCATTCACACAAGGTTGGCGCCGGTGGCGACACCTACAACGTGCTGTCATGAGGAAAGTTTCCAACCGATTTCTCATACACAAACAGCAGTTGACCGCCGTTGCCTGGTGAAACGTTGTTGTGATGCCTCGTGTAAGGAGCAGAAATGCGTACCATCACGTTTCCGACTTTGATCGCATTGTAGCCTATCGCGATTGCGGTTTATCGTATCGCGACATTGCTACTCGTGTTGCTCGAGATCCAATGACTCTTAACAGAATATGGAATCGGTGGGTTCAGAAGGGTAATACGGAAGCCGTGATGGATCCCAACGGCCTCGTATCACTAGCAGTCGAGACGACAGGCATCTTATTCGAATGGCTGTAACGAATCGTGCAGCCACGTCTCGATCCCTGAGTCAATAGATGGGAACGTTTGCAAGACAACGACCATCTGCACGAACAGTTCGATGACGTTTGCAGCAGCATGGACTATCAGCTCGGAGACCATGGCTGCGGTTACCCTTGACGCTGCATCACAGACAGGAGCGCCTGCGATGGTGTACTCAATGACGAACCTGGGTGCACGAATGGCAAAACGTAATTTTTTCGGATGAATCCAGTTTACAGCATCATGATGGTCGGATCCGTGTTTAGCGACATCGCGGTGAACGCACACTGGAAGCATGTATTCGTGATCGCCATACTGGCGTATCACCCAGCGTGCTGGTATGGGGTGCCATTGGTTATACGTCTCGGTCACCTCTTGTTCAAAATGGTTCAAATGGCTCTGAGCACTATGGGACTTAACATCTATGGTCATCAATCCCCTAGAACTTAGAACTACTTAAACCTAACTAACCTAAGGACATCACACAACACCCAGCCATCACGAGGCAGAGAAAATCCCTGACCCCGCCGGGAATCGAACCCGGGAACCCGGGCGTGGGAAGCGAAAACGCTACCGCACGACCACGAGATGCGGGCACCTCTTGTTCGCATTGACGGCACTTTGAACAGTGGACGTCACATTTCAGACGAGTTACGACCCGTGGCTCTACCCTTCATTCGATCCCTGCGAAACCCTACATTTCAGCAGGAGAATGCACGACCGCATGTTGCAGGTCCTGAACGGGCCTTTCTGCCCTGGCCAGCACATTCTCCAGGTCTCTCACCAACTGAAAACGTCTGATGGACGAGCAACTGGCTCGTCACAATACGCCAGTCACTTCTCTTGACGAACTGTGGTATCGTGTTGAAGCTGCATGTGCAGCTGTACCTGTACACGCCATCCAAGCTCTGTTTGGCTCAATGCCCAGGCGTATCAAGGCCGGTATTATGGCCAGAGGTGGTTGTTCTGGGTACTGATTTCTCAAGATCTATGCACCCAAACTGCGTGAAAATGTAATCACATGTCAGTTCTAGTATAATATATTTGTCCAATGAATTCCCGTTTAGCGTCTGCATTTCTTCTTGGTGTAGCAATTTTAATGGCCAGTAGTGCAGTTTTTCTTCGGTCGAATCGGGCGATGCTCACACGCGCTAAACATGGGTTGTGAGAAACGGCAAGCCGTCGCTCGTGATACTACTCATTTACCACCACAATAAAATCAAAACAGGGAATAGTAGAGGGAGTATGAATGAGAACAGTGGCGTATTTAAGTATAGAATATAATGACAAGTATTATTAATTAAACCTTCAGTAACTACAACTAGCTGACAAATCTCACACTAAAATAGCAAACACAAACCAGATAAGTAATGGTGTTTTCATGTGAAACCCTACATTGGCGTGGGAGCTATAGAAATGCTTCCCTGAATTCATCCGTTTTACAACGCAATCTGACTTTGTTTACATGAATCCACTGTGAGGCCCAAGTCATTTCAAATGGAATCAACTACGATCAACTATACCACAAAATAATTTAATAATTTAATAATTTTGAAAATCAGATGCGCCAGCTATTTGAGGATGCAGCACGCAAAATGGACTTACATTAGCGAGAAGCGTACCGCTAAACTTCTTCGCCTTCTCAAAGGTTAAAGATGCCACAGAACTATAATAATAGTTTCCTTGTGCCATATTTTATGATTATGGTTAGTTTTACGAGCTAGATAAAAATGCCTGCGTCGCTTTAGAGCAGGAGGCAGAGGGCTTCTCTGAGAAAACTGTTATTCCCTTTATGTTTTGACCGTGAATTCGGGATATTAAAGATAGAAAGCTTCTTAAAAGGGATGAGAATTACTCTCTTAATGTTTCTTGCCGCACAAACGTTCATTTTCACGCAGTCCAAGCCAGCCAGGAATTAATCTGTTTTTACTTACCTCGTTTCACAATCTCGAAGAACCGTTAAACTCCTTCGCGTTCTCAACAGTTCAAAATGGTTCAAATGGCTCTGAGCACTATGGGACTTAACATCTGTGGTCATCAGTCCCCTAGAACTTAGAACTACTTAAACCTAACTAACCTAAGGACATCACACACATCCATGCCCGAGGCAGGATTCGAACCTGCGACTGTAGCAGTCGCGCGGTTCCGGACTCTCAACAATTATGGTGCCACAGGACTATAATAATAATAATAATTATGTACACCGATTTCTTCACTTGAATGGTTATTATTAAATGCTGAACTCTATTCAACACAAAAAATGTAAAGATATCTGAATATGACAAATTAAGACCAACCTTAACATATCTACTGTTTTTCCTACAGAGATCAAAATATTTCATCTAGCACCGAAATTGTTTATTGTAACGTTTAACCATGCACTCAAGTTGTGTCCATACAGAGTGTTCTCTCAATTGATAGGGGGAATTGGGTAGGAGATGAGGTTAAGTTATTAAGTACTGAAACATTAACTTCTGTTGTCACGTCGTCCCCAGTTGCATGTAGTACACACATCAAAAAAAGTTTTGCATCACCCCGGTTCTCAGAACTCCTGAAGACAGACGTTGACTGTGGCTATTGT